>NC_048899.1:2822012-2941878 GCF_011077185.1 Oxyura jamaicensis | reverse complement strand
ATATATTTATATATATTTAAATATATTTTATATTTTTAAAAAAATTATTTATTTATTTATAAAAAAAATTATTATGTGCTCACAGCACATAATAAACTGTGGAATGAGTTTCACAAAAATAAAAGGGAAATTCTGTCAACATTGGATTTGAAGAAAAACTATGGGTTTTACAAACCAAATCTGCAGTGGCAAGAGTTGGAGCTGGAAGGAAGAGTCCTAACCTATCGAGTTAATTTATAATATTAAGATTGGCTTTATGTATTGTTGTGGCATGAAGAACATTCCCTCACCTCTTTCTGAAGATGTCATCATGTAGTGTCCTAAAATAGCTTTAGTCATTATTCACTTATGCGATAGATGTAAACTAATAGTTGTTTAAAAAATGCACTTTGTTTTATCTTATTTTTATTATTTAAGTGGTGATGTCCTTTGGAACTGTGCTATTGACAAGGGAGAAAATAATTAAGATCAAGAGAAATGCATTCTACAAAGCTGAAGTGGTATGAAGTGTAGCATTTGAATCAAAGAAAAACCTAAAAGGTTTTGGGATGTTTTCTTTACAAGCATGGAGAATACATCTGCTGAACTCTCCTATTTCACAACGAATACACTATCATTTTTGTTTTATAATGTGCGGAAAACACAACTTTTGATCTGATAAAATAAAGAAATTAATCATCCAAATAGCCTGATTTTGAATCCTTTGTTTTCCTCCAATAGAAACAAATTTCAGAAATTAAGGGCTCCTCACCTACAAGTCCCTTGTCTCCACTTACCTCCTTGTTCAGTCTATTCACTTAGGGAAAATAACATTAGGTGGACCAAAATGAAATCATGAGGCAAACCCATTCTCCTTGCAGTGTTACCTCAACTTAGGTGCATGCCTTTGTTAACTCTTTTGTTCAGTAGAGTGGGATTTTTATTTTTATTTTACATAGAGGGTAGGTTTACATTGTTTCCTTCTTCAAATGATGTTTTATTTTGCTTTCTGCTGTATTCTATTAATTGCCACATTCTTCTTATTGCACTCAGCCAAATATGGTTTCTATCTTATTTTATTTAAGAGTGACTTGGAAAGTACCCTAACTTTATACACTTCCTACCTAGGATGTTCAGAATGATCATTTTCTCTTAAAACTCTGAAAGTTTCCAGTTGAACTATACTCTGCTATGGTCCCTGATGCTTCTCTTGCTACTTCCTAGTTTGGAGCATTTCTCAGGCTCAGTTAATTTCCCATCAGTTCTCCTCATATTCCAATATTCATTCCATTTCTTCTCTCTCTTCAGTTTCTTCAAGTGAGCCAGAAGCTGCTTAGGCCTCGTTTGAGGGCAAATGGGAGAAAAAAAAATATTTATGTATATATAACACGTGAGTCACTGTGTAGAAAGAGACGGAGTAACATATGAAATGGAGATATTTTAGAATGAAAATGATTATGGAAGGTTATGGATCAAATATGTGAGAAATGCATGGTAAAAGGGAATAGATTAAATATTTTCCATTGCACTTAAAAATATTTATTATTTCAATAAACTATTTTCCAAACAGAAGGCTATAGTCTTATGAAAAATTAATGGGATAAATGAAATGCAAATTTCAATGCCACTTATATATAAAGTTGTTGCCAACTGTACTATCATTCATACAGACAGAAATAATAATTGATTATAAGCTTAATTAAGTATAAAATCTTTTGCACTGCTCACTCTGGCTTTGTACATACACCTGCCTTTCTCAACTGGATTTATAACTGGAGGCAACACGGAAGTCTCTTAAAATCAGCCTGTCTTCTTTGCCTCCATCACATCCAGTAATACGTCTCGAGGCTGGTGTATCAGTCACCTTATTTGTCATCTAGTCTTTCTTGGTCCTGCACAACAGCACCACTAAAACGAAATAATTAGTAAGGCAGGAAGCCCAGCAGACTTATGAACTCCTAAACTCAAGGCAGCAGTGAATGGGTGTGTGAGAACAGAAAGCACTGAGAAAACCCAGGAGAAACAGAGTATAAAATCCAGAGTAGTAACTAAATGGGGCTGGGAAGACTATTCCAAGAAAAAAAAAGCCTTAAACAGACTTTCTGGGGCTGTGTGTTGCTGTAAACTTCCATAGGAAGGAAGAATGTTACTTCAGTTTCTTGTCCTTTGTTCAGAGAAAAAGGATTTACTTCAATAAACAACACTGTCTCAGAGAAGGTTGAATTCATCATCAAAATATCTCAAATAACCTTCAAAACCAACACATTCTGGTTGTCTGGATCTGAAAATGTAACAATATATGTTGTACTAGGATGAATAAAAGAAGTTTCACAGACTTCACGTTTTCCAAGCAAGAATTCTAAATGAGAATTGTGCACACTTTTATCACCACTGAACATTTTCCAGTATGCGGGTAGCTTTCCCATGGGAGATATTTGCTGATATCATAGAAGGCTTTTCTGAAGATTTCCAGCATTCTTATGAGGATTCTAAAGTTCAGCAGTGCTTTAGCAAAGTCAGTCTGTAAATTCCAAGGTTTCTGGGATAAATAAGGGCTTCTGAGGTCTGGAGACCAGTGAAACTCATGGGAGAAACCAATAAAACTGACAGAATGCCTCATGATCTTTTTATTCCTTGCACAAATGTCTTGCCTTATTTTAGGTATGTCAGAATGGTAGCTGGAAGAATACTGGCTTAGCATAACTGCAGAAGTACCCACATGTCACAGAAGTGAGGAATAGGGAGGATGCAGCACACAACAAATGATAGCATAGTTTCTTGTATGATACAGAATCTCTTCAGTTTTGGAAATACTGCCAATTTTATACCACAAGCTTCTATCAAACAGAATGAAAGTTATCAGATCTGATCTAAAAAATATACATACAGATATATTTCCCCAGTGCTCTCTCAACCTCTGGGCTTCCAATAGATTGGCCATATACAGTAGTCTAGCCCATGTCATTAAACATATTAGATACCTTCTCAAAAGATTTCTCTGAAGTATTTCTCACATCTACCAAAAGATTGCTCTGGCAAATATAGTTTTAAACACATAAATACAAATAGCTAATCAACAAATCATTATCTTAATGCTACATAAGACTTTTGGAAATAAAGAGGTCTCATTCCATTAAAGAGATGGCAAGACTGATGGAGTCTGTAAAGTGATAGGCATGATTGCCTAGGTAAGCATTTCATATGAAGACAACATTTACATAAAGAGTTGGATACAGTGTCTCCAACAAGAGATGACTTCTTGATCCAGTTATTTTAGTGAATATATAACTTCAGCATTCTGCATGGAACTGTGTTGGGTCTGTCTGGGATGGAGTCATCTTTCCCTGCAGCAGCCCACACAGTGCTGTGCTCTGCACTCATAGCTGGAACAGCACTGGTACCACTCCAGTGTTGTGTCTATTGCTGCATAGTGCTGGCACAACATCAGGACTCCCTCCAAGCCCCCTAGAGCCAGCAGGCTGGGGGTGGGCAATTGATGGGGAGGGGACATCACCAGGGCAGCTGACCTAAACCAACCAAAGGGATATTCCATAACACCTGATGTCACACTCAGCAATAAAAGGGGGGCTCTCGTGGGGGAGGGTCTCTCCTGAACAACCGGTACGCGTTTTGAGGCCCTGCTTCCCAGGACGTGGCCGAACATCGCTCGTTGATGGGAAGTAGAGAATAACATTTTTCCTTTCTCTCTGTGCTTCTGCACGGCCTTGTTGTTTCTTTTGTTTCTTTTTTCTCCCCATTCCCCTTCCCTTTAATTAAATCATTCTCATCTCAAACCTCGAGCTCTTTGTGTTGTCTTTTCTCCCTCTTCCTCTTTGAGGAGGGGAGGAGTGAGAGAGCGATTGTGGTGGAGCTCGGCTGCCCACTCGAGTAAAACCATCACAGGAACTACTAACAGTACAACAGAGACTATAATCTCTCTCTGTTGGCTTCCATAAACCAAAATGAGTATGAATCCAGTTCACCAAGTGAAGTTTATATAGTTCCCTATACCACAAATTAATCTAAAACACAGACCATGAACTAAAAACATTGCATTTATCCTCAAAATATGTAACATTGCTACTACAGAGTAAGACAATTCCAACAAAGTGAAACTTCTCATTAGTTGGACATATCGATCTTGGATAAATATTAGTTCCAATACAGAAAAGCCAATATTTATTTTGCATATATAGGATTTCTTAAAGCCTGACTTATTTGCCTAATTTCAAGAACACTTTTCTTTTTCCAAAAGTAATTACTCTGGAAGTGAAGAAATAATTCAGAAAAAAATATTTTGGATTCTCAGATGGCATTTGCATACTAGAGTGAATTAACAAGAGTTAATCTTTTAATGAACAATGTGCTTCAGATGAAGGCTATGACAAATGTTAAACAACTTCAGTAGTTTTCTCAAATGCAATAACTCTAAAATTAGTTTGACCTTTCTGTACCACGAAACAGCCTGAGTATAGCAACCTAAAGATCAAATGGAACAGTAAAAAAATAAAAAATAAAAATTTAAAAAATCACAATCCTAATGGACATACATACGGAACAATCTGTTCTCTGCCTTTCTGAAATACTTAAAGAGGCAGTTTTTGCAAACTGCAGCAAACTCTTGAAAGCAAATTAGATAGGCAATACTACTGCACATTACTTCTCTAAAGCTGTTCTGAGGGGTAGAATGATGTTAGATATCTAGTAAATATCTTATTCACTGTCATAATTCAAACTAAAAGTGAAATTCACCTACTACTGTCAAATTCAGTCACTCCTGCAATGATTTTCTTGGCAATAAGAAGAGTAGATGCCCTTTTGTCATGCACATATTAGTGTTTACTTTGGATGTAGGAAACTTACAGCTTATTTGCCTATCAAAATAGTGACAGCATTATTCTGGACATGGGGAAAATCTGAATTTGATCTGGCTATGTGCCAAATCATAAGAGGTTCATGCTGAAATATACTTAATGAGTAGCCAGAACAAGTGGCCAGTAATTGGCAGTTCTGCTACTGTGGTAGAGAATGCTCATTAGGTAGAAAGACTGACTAGACAGCGTCTTCATTTATTCAGTTTTTGACCCATAATTTAAACATGTCAAATTGTTCCATTCTGAAATACAGGACAAAACGACTTTTGTGATCTCACGTATGGAGGTGGCAGTTCCCAAAATATTTACAAATGAAGCAGCCAGTTAATATCTTTTGCCATGCTTTCAATCACCTGAATTATATCTGACACTATATAAACAACAGTGATAAATAGTGACAAGAATCTACCTGTTTCAGAAAATGTACAAACTATACAGAATTTTGTCATTTCCCCAAAGCGTGCTTGCAGTTTTTTGTTTCCAGGACAATGGCAGTGTGCTCACTTGGTGCTCAAGCAGGTGCAAATGTTGTGTACTGTTCATGCCCAGGGATCAAGGAAACATAGCGCAGGACAGCCATATGCAGCCATGTGCAAGATGCAGTCAAACCCTCTGCCAGTCAAGAAAATCACTGAATCTAGCACAGATTTTGAACGGAGCCTGTATCAAGCAGCATTTGGAAAATCAGCTTGAGTCAAAAAGCAACCAGACAACAAAGCAAGGCATCATACACTCAAGATAACAAGATCAGGCTATTCATCAAGTGGGAGAACAAGGCCTCTCGTTGCTTTTAGACAAAAGAGAGCATCTACCACCACAGCTGATGGTGAAGCAGAGAAGAATGATTGGAATTTCTCTAATACATTCCTGTGCCAGGACTGATTAAGTGCTGAAAATGAATTTGGTATCAGCTGGTAATAAAACCAAAGTAAGCAAGTTCCATGATCCAGAATTAAATAACCGAAACACAGTAACAAGTTAATTCCCAGTCATTTTCACTGATAAACACTTACTTCACACATAGATTATTTGCCCATGTGCATCCATCAATGGATGTTCTGTTAAAGCACCCTTCCCACAGCTTACTGCCCCAAACTTCCCCCAAAACATTCCTGTGACTGCTCTGAACAAGCTGCTCTCCTAAAAAGTGTTGTGCATGTACTAAAATCTATAACTGAAAATCTATGTCTGCAAACACATGGTAGATTAGAGCCTAAACCTGTGCCAGAGTGCCCCATCATCATTGTATATACTGCATTTCATGGTCTAAGCTTCACAGTGATGTGAAACAGCTCAAAGAACTGCAGATGGACTGTCCTCAAATGTATGAATTCATGATGCTTTCCATGAGCTGATCAGATCTGTGGGCTGCTATCCAACAGGTTCAGCTGAGCACAAAGCATGAAAAATTGAATCAAGAGACTCACTTTCCATAACCACTTCATCCAAGCTACTGAGCACCATCCTCATCACCAGATAAAAACATCAGAAGGGCCAGAGATGTGTTATGTCAAGCTACCCAGCTGCTGTGGACCATGCTGGGGATGTTCAGGGATGTTCAGGGGACAGGAGGCCAAGAACATCCCAAAAGAAGTGTTATTCTGTCTTCCTCCACGTCTTCAAATTGTTCAAAATCTTGGTCAAACTGTTCATGTCAACATGCACTCATTCTTAAATCTATGCTCTCTGAAAGCTCATTATTTCAATTTAGTCAAAGGAAGGACAATGCCAGCCACTCCCGAATGCATGCTGGTACAGCAGGATGATTTAAACAAGCAAAAACAACCTACATCAGTCAGGCATCTGCTTGTGAGGCATGACACGAGTGATTACACACACAAAATCTCCTATTAGTGTGGAAGGACAGTTTGCATTTTGTTGTTGTTTTTAATTAACAGCATGGGTAATTATCAGTACTGATATTTAAACAGCTCGTATTAACTGAGTCCTTCCTCAGCAAAATCCTCTGGTACTATTCTGTTTATAAACTTAACACCTACTCCTGGAAGAGCTCTTTGCTTGCGTGCCGTGTTGTTTGGAGGGACAACACAGTGCTTCTGAGAAAAGGGCTTCTTTGCTTCTTTCTTTCTTTCCTTTTTTTTTTTTTTTTTTTTTTTGACAGAATAAGCTGCAACTGTGCCACAAATCCTGGAGGATAACTACATCACTTATTGAATTTGTACGATTCATGGGTTCCCTCAAAGTGAACACATTAATCACAATTCAAACAAACAAACAAAAATCTATTTTTCCTCTTGAGTTCAATGTTTTTGTCCCCTCAAGACAATTTGAAGAAAGTCTCATCTTTCTTCAGCAACTAAGGAATTTGTCCAGAAAATTCTGATGCAAGCTGATATCCCTTTGCTGCATTTAAACTGCTCCCTCAAAACCTGCTTAAGGAAAAAATCCACCAAAAAAGCGTTTGAACAGTCAGGTATGGGGTTTTTGGCCAGAGGCATGAGAATAGGCAAATCCTGGGTGCAAACCAGCTTCTGATGTAAAACGTTTTCAGATATTTGGGAAAAAATACTGTTTCTTCACTCTCTTGCTGGCAGTAAACGTTTTAAGAAGGGCACAGCATCATGTGGGTGAGAAGTACTGCATGTCTGGGGGATTCACAGCCCTTTCTGCACTGGATGCAGAGCAAAAAGATCCAGCACAGGACCAGAATGTCCCTTTGTCATCGCACCCTGGTGACAACCAGGTAAGGCAGCACAATGTCTACTGCCTCGTGCTCCTCTATGCTGTCCATGTGCTCTAAAAGGCAGGAGGGACAGCTTCATGCCACTTGGGCAATGAAGCCTTTTATAACTGGAGGAAAACACAAATGGATTTATCCTTCAGTATTAGCCACTCATCATTTGCATCACAGCCCCAGCACGGAGGGCAAAGAAATGCAAAAAGGATCCAAGGGATTTCTGACAGAGGAGGAATGACCATGTTTCACTCATCTGAGCAACCCAGACACTTCAAATATCTTTTCCCTGCTCCAGTCACATGGCAATTAACACTGTTACGTCCATGAAGAGCAACACATGGGGCCATTTCAATAACTTTAATTTCAAAGTGCATTTCAGACAACCTATTTAGTATAATTTAGTGCAGGTACGCTAACTGATTGCCTAATATTGTCACCTTTTCAAGGGTGTCCTCTGCGTTGGATGTAATTTCATTAATATACCACCAATCTCCAGCTAATTTTCTTAAAACTGTAGCAACTTCATATCATGCCAGAGAATGTTTAATTACTGATATGTGTCTCAAAATATACACATTAGTGAATATATAGTTGGTATATAAAAATAAAATACTAATGATAATTGTAGAACTATATAAGATATGCAACGTGCTAAACATAGCAATGGCAGAATGACAATAAGCAGCATGCAAGAGATCTGCGACTAAATGGAGCAAAGACAACAAAGGAAAAACCACTGGTCAACCCGATTCTGCACCAGCTTATCTCAAAGAGCAACTGGATGTTTCTTCGTCTGCAGACTTACCAGTTATAAATATAAGCCCAATCCAAATACAGAATGAGCAATCTCCCATACACAGAAATTTTATGCGCCGTAGAACTGGTGACTTTTCAGACTCGCATTATTCACAAGCATACCACTTGCTTTTGTTCAACTGAATTTATCCTTTACTTGAGGACACAGATCTCAAAATATCGAATTTCAATGACTTATTTTTAGAAGTGAAAAAAAAAAAAAAGAATTAGGTTTGTATCACCAGAAACAGAACAAACAACCCATTTTGTTAACACTCAAAATATGTCTTCTTTTAAGGAGGAAAAAATAAAGGATTAAAATGATTTCTATTGACCTTTTCTATTAAAAGAGACACTGACAAACACAAAGTACTTCATCTTGAATTACTACCACTTGGTATTCTATCACTGATAGCAATATTAGCCAAAAAAATAAAGTATTTCAGATATTTACATGTAAAAGTGTAAGTGTTGCATATTTATACAATTCCTATGTTTTGTTAGATGTAATAAATTAAACATTTTGTTTCCATAAAATAATTTCATTCTCAGATGTAGAATTGACAGCCAAAGGAATGGAACTCCTTTCTTTAGTTATGTGAATACAGCACTACAAATACAAGCACAGGCACCTCCCCAGTTTCCCACCAATAAATATTTTGTTATCCACCCTCCCCAGGCCCACGCTGAATCACCAAATTAGCATATGCAATGAACTCAAGGATGGATATTCAGGCCCTCACTTATTTTATTTCAACAACTTCTTTTGTAATGATAGATATCACTTATCAGGTATTAAAGCACAATCCCCAAACAAAATGTTTCCAAAAATTACTAGAGGTTTAAAGATCTCACATTTCTTGTAGCTTCATTGTCAAAATAAATATGCAAAACCAACCAACCAAACAAAAACAACAAAAAGAACAGTCAGCAAGCACAACGGATGGGTTGTTGAGAGCACAGACACTGAAAACCAGGCCTGTATCAGAAACCTTTGCCTGAATAGCATCCTTCACAAATACAGGGTAAATAAAGGAGATGGCATATTTTGTTTATAGCTTCCAGAGCAGGTTTTCTACCTACACATTTTCTATACCTGCTTCAGGATATTTTACCAATTAATAATCTGTTCAAGAATTTTATTCAAGTGGATTTTGACTGACTGTCAATAGGCAGTCCAAAAATTTCAGGAAGGGTGTGTTATTTTAGCTTTTGAAATGCCATGGGACAGGCCTCGGCATTTCCAATTGAATTTATGACATTCCTGCTTGCCCATTTCTCATCAAAGTTGGAGTGCTCCAGAAGGACAGCAAAACCATCCTGTGCATCCCCCACTCCTTCGAACTTCGCATTTGCAAACTTGCTGAGCACTCACTCTGTTGCATCATCAATGAAGGTGTCGAACAGTATTGGCCCCGTACCCACCCCTGGGGCGCTCCCCCACGGACTGGCCTCCTGTAGGACTTTGTGCCACTGATTACAACCCTGAGCCTTGCTAGTCCAGGCAGTCTTCAGCCCACCTCCCTGACCGTTCCTCCAGTCTCCACTCCGCGGTTGATTCCAGTAGAAAGGTTACCATAGGCATAACATCTGGAGTTATCTGTGTATTAAATGCAGGATGATTATAGCCAGATTTTGGAACCAACAGACATGATCAAAGTGATTTCTTCCAGTAGCAGCTACACAAAAACCACATTTGCAATTAAAGGTTTGCCATTCGTGGATGACATTAACTAGCTCATGCTGCTCACTCATTTTCCATATTTCATTTGTACACAAGTCTGCTGCACCCCAAGGAGTTGCTGTAAATGAAGAGGGCATTTTTACCTCAGTAATGGTAGTACTTTAACTGCATATGATCTGGGAAGGGAATGCATATGATCTAGGAAGGGAAGAAACTTTTTTCCAAGTACATTTTTTCACCTGAAATTTTATGCTGTTTTTAAGATCAAGATCTGAATTTCTAATCAAATGATAAGTGAAGCCAGATGTTAGCTGTGACTTTCCAGATTTATTAGAAAAAAATCTTCTAAAATACAAAATGGCTTTGTACTAAACATTTCCCTATCTATGATACAGACTAATCATTTAAATGTACATGAATTTAATTTTTTTTTCTGAAATTTATAGCTAATGATCTAAGCTTCTGTATACAGAAATCATGTGAAATTATGGGTTGCTGTAAAAGACCATTTTGCATACATATCTGGAGCAATTCCTAGAATAAATTAATGTATTTAAATCTCACATGCAACACCTCTGGCTTATTGAACATTTCTATTGCCTCAGCTGAAATACTTTGTACAGGCACTGCAGTTCAAGAAAGATGTGAATAAAACACAGGGTGCAAAGGAAAGAAAGAAGAAAAAAAAAAAAAAAAGGGCAGAAAAGCCAGAGGTCTAGAATGCATCTTCTTTGGTGCTTAAAATTAAATAAATAAATATATATAAAAAAAGCCAGAGTGGTTAGCTCAAGGAAAAAAAACAAAAAAATAGGAATGGTAACAGTTTTTAAACATGAAAAAAGGCATCTATAAAGAGGAAGAAAATTATTTCCTTTAATGTAGTAGGTAGGAAGCAAGTCATGAGTTTCAATTTCAGCATGAAAGATTCACATAACTCATTAGAAAATGCATACTAATGGCTATTCCAGTAAGCACTGGAATAGGCTGCCTGTGGCCATCCCATATATCCTCCTCTACTTTAGTCTCCTAGCACTCAGCCTGTCAAGCAGCAGTTGCAAAGAATTGCAAACAAGTTTGTGAACATAACATTTGGTATAACCTTAGAGCAGATACAAGGCAGAGCCATCCACAAATGCTCAAGAACAAATGAAGGTCTGTGACTAACAGGTCTGGACTTAGGCAGCAGTTCCCTTCTGGAACTTTTTGGTTTGTGGTATTTTTCTGGTTATGTTAAAGGACAGGCTTTCAAATATTAAAATACTATATATGTATATATATTTATATATATATAAAAATGTATTTTTTCATAAAAATGGTTCATTCAGTTTTAAAGGCATTGTATTATTTTAATATTTAGCTGTTATCTCCTTGGGAAATGTTCAACTTCAAATATATTTCAGTCTTACAAATTCAAATCACTTTAAGTAAATACTCCTTACAGCTTGTCCACATTGTCTCAGAACTTTGGATACATTAAAAGTTTTCTCCGCTTTGTTGTACCTTCATAAATCTTCTTTCAAAATATCAGTAAGTCATACAAAGACGGGACAAATTCAGAAGGGTATAGCACACTATTTGAGGAATTTTTGTTACATGCCCAGTAATGTTAAAAAAAAAAAAAAAAACAGTGTACAGCAGCTGTGGTTCAGGTTGTAAATACAATGAATAAAACTGTTTGGGCTATGGGTAGGAATGAATCTGAATAATCTCACATTTATGTAGTACACGTCACTAATACGTTTTATTCAAGTCAGCATACACATTTGTTTACGGAACCCTGTTCTTACAAAAAAATGTTCTCAAGGTGTAGCATATGCCACAGAGGAAAATTGCACCTTTAACCTATGTAAATCCACATGTTCACAATATTTCCTTTAATCTAAAGATCTTTTTCTCCATCACCTGCAGAGATTTTTCAATCAAAATATAGAGTTACTGGGAAAAAAAAAAAAAAAAAAAAAAAAAAAAAAACGAGGAGAAAAGTATATATTTATGAAATTTGGGAGAAGTTTTAAGCAGATTTTGAAGATCATTAATTTCATAGTCTACTCTAATTATACACAAATTAGAATAGTTACCAAATGAATATTTGCCCTAACAGTAATAAATTATAATAATTAAACAATAATTATTCACTGAAATTATGTACTGAGAAATGAAGACATACTTTCAATGTATCCTTAAAAGATCAGAGCGTTTTTTTATTAATGGTGCTTTTTTTCAGAACATACTATATCCTCTTCGAAGCAAAGAGAAAACAGCCCTGAAATTCCATTACTTTAACAAACATTACTCCTACCTCCCTATCCAGGGATATAAGAGAATACATGACATATGTAATGCATCAAGAATTTATTGTACTGTCCCTCCTCTAATTCTGCATTTTGCCCATTGAAAACTGTACACAGCAGTCACACAGCAATTCGACTGAAAAGCAGTTGAAGTTATCAAAGGTCACTCTCAGGAGGACATGTTACTTAGCGCTTATAAACAAGATTTCCATTTAATATTTCTCTGCATGACTTTGACCACAAGAACTTTGGTGACAATTCAGCCAAACCTCCCAAGCACATGCATTATTCTGCTGCCCTTGGTGGGGGGCCAACAACTTATTGGACCCCATTGAGTAAATCTGGTTCTGTCTTTCAGAACGACTGATGGGGTAATCCTGGAGGAACTGTTTCTCACATACCAGCAAAAAAGAAGTAAGCTGTTGGACTGCTCATGTTCTCAAAAATAACAAAGAGCACAAAAACTCAGTTGAACTAGATAGAGCAAGATGCAGTAACAACTAGCAAGAAACTTGTTACTTGAATGTTCTTGTAAAGAATTGTTCATGATTTTATCGCTTCTGAATGTGACTGCACATTTTTTGTTGTTGTTTTTCCCCCTGAAACCCAACTAATCAGAAGATTTAATTTACAAGCATCAAATGACCCTTACTGGGTGATCACGAGAAAGTCCAGAACTTGAGAAGCAGTTAATGTCACAAGACTCATCACAAAGAATTACAAGATTCAGAAACAGCTATTTACTGTGGGTCACATCGGCATTCAACCCTAATCAAATGGTATCAGTTATTCAAATGTAGTACAAATCCACTTAAAGAGTGTTTCTTAATCAATGGATTGACAAGGCCCTAAGGAAGTTGCAAAAGGCAATCAGCATATGCTGGCAGGGAACTGGAAATGTAATTACAATCTAGGAAAAGAAAATTTCAGGGTGTCCTTCAAAATGAAGAAAACTACCATCATTTGTATGATGTCCCTTCTACAAATAAAGATGCAGGATCACCATTCTTACATGTTTTCATGTTAGTTGTCTAGTAAATCCACAAGCTTGTGAAATGTAAGATAAAAAGGGGAAGCTAAATTTTGAGTAAAGGTGTACTCAAATCACTGGTTAAAGTATCAGGAAAATTCAAGAATGTAAAAGTGATGCTACCAGCCCCAGTTATTAGCCCGATGCATCTGATGGCATTTACAAACAACTGAAAGATTAATATCTTATTGAAGAAATCACTGTAATGTTAATATTGCTCTTATGTACATGAAAGAAATAAGTTGGCAGGTTTAAGTTGTCTTCTAAAGAAGCTGAAATACAACCACAAAGATAAGCAGAGAACTTGGAGTAACATTTATGAGTCCACAACCTACATTTTGTGGTACTTGAATTCCCTCACACAACTTGATCACTCACGAGACTCTTTTTAATTGTACCACTTTCAATGATGCATAAAAAAAGATAAAGCTTGGTCATGCTGATGATACGAACTTTCAGTAACTCAGGTCTTCTGTATTCAAATACAATTTTCCACTTTTTATTCCTGATTATTGTATGGCTCATTAACAGAAACAAAACCAGCATGACATGAAAAATCACTTTAGTCTGATAAAATGAAGCAAGGCTGTGTTCAGCAGCAGAAGTAGCTTAGCTTGCTCCTAAGTGAGAGCTGAACAGTAATTACTTTTATTTATTACAAAACCTATTTTACGATTTTATTATGTTTTCAAAAATTACACCTCTGAACAAGAGGGATGCTCTCCTACTGTGAGGAAATCTCTTTTTATTTTGAATTTTCCCCTCATACATACATTGCAGCGATTTTATGGCAACTGAAGTTTCAGTTTGCTTCATGTTCAAAACTTCTGCCTAATTAGGATAACCTGCAAACTGGAAATTATAAAGCAGAGAACCAGCATATGAACCAAGTGAAGACTAAGAAAAGGGCTTTTTTCACCTACTTGCTTGCATGTTTTCAGTTACATTTCTTGAATTAATTTTTAATAAGGCAGATTTATTATTAGTTCTTTTACTGAGAAGTCCCTGAAAAAGCGAGCACAAACAACACTTAGGCTACGCGTTAAGTTTCATGCAATCACTGAAGGAAAACAGCAGATACCAGGCATTCCAAAAACAATCAGGGATGCTCTAATCCCAAACTGCTCCAGGCCCGAGCCAGTGGACTAATGGAGAACCTACAAGAACCTCCCTGTAAGGGCTACACCGAGACAGGGTGAGGATCCGACCTGCAGAGCCACAGATGGGAGCTGGGAAGCCCCTGCAGGTCCCCAACAAAATTATACCCCAAGCCTTCCCAGCTGGCTTTTCTTAGGAAGCTTGGAAAGCAGCTACTGATGGAAATGCCACTTCTTGGCAGCCTCCCTGAAAATAATAAGCAATAGCAAATTTCATTTTCAATAGCCAAAAAGCAAAACTCTGATTGCAAAATATCTTGGTTTTGTTTGACTAGGAATTAGACTTTTGTGTAAGTTAAGTGCTAGTGAGTGAAGAACCAATTTCATTCCCTCAACCCCTCATTTTATGTAAATCAGGCATCTTGCTAAGTTGTGCAATCTTTCTTTTCTTTAATAAAAACTTGTGAAAAGAACACACACTCCCCATATACACACACATTTTAATGGCAACTAGCAGATTTTGGAGCTTGGTTCCCCATTTGTTACCAAGGAAACCGCACTGATTTAGAGAGATTCACATGCAAATGGTTTCCTAATCTGCTCTGTCATAAGAGCACAATCTAGCACTCAACTAGTAGTATGCATTAAAATGCAAAGCCCAGGATTATCAATGAGCTCAGTCTTAGTTTTGGCTCTTATATTCACTGCAGCACCATGCGATGAAACTGCTGCTAGACCCTTCTGATTTGGCTCATGCCTACAGTGTGCAATGAAGCCAGCAAGGACCAAGTCCTCCCTCTCACGCACGGAGCATTCAGTCCTGCCTCCAGAGTCATCCTGGAGCAGGCACATCCAGCCCTGGTGTCCCCCTGGGCCAGAGGCTAGCAGAAGTTGCTCAAGTGGGCTCTGAACCTGCTGCTACAAAGGTCTGTGCTCTATTAGACTTGAAATTCGGGGATGTTTAAATGAAAACACTGGCAACATACAAGAGAGAAATGGAAAGTTTGAAGTCCTACAAACCTAACCTCAGAAACACTTCACCTACTTTCCTGAAGGGGAGTGCTTCTTCACTCTAAGTGGGGAGTGCACTTTCAGTCACTCCCCCAGCACCTTGACCTCAGATAATCCATGGACCTGCACCGGGGAGCCACATAGGCTCACAGAAGAAGCCAGAGCCTCCTGAAAGCTCCCGCAGCCCTGCTGGACCCGCACTGCAGTAGCCGCAGCAGCACTTCATGCCCGAGCCAGCATCATTAATAACTTCATACTCTGCCAAGGCCAGCAGGCATATACCCCAAGGAAAGGCAATATTTACGTTAGAGAGTGCCTAAGGAAAATTACTTCAGGGCACAACAGCACTATAGAAACCTGTCTGCTCCTCCCTCCTTCCACTCAGGAGAGGATGTGTTATCAGCCTCAACTCCCGGTTAAGTGATACTCCATCTTCGCTGCGATAGAAACTTGTCAGAAGCTGACAATGTGCATTTAGCATTTGATTACATCACCCATTGGTCATTAAGGAAACCACAGCTGCATCTTCCTGTTACAGCCCGATTAAGTTATATGATACATCATCCAGCATTATTCACGTCCATATACACTAGGAGCTAATTTTCTTTGCTGCACATCATCCGGTTTTTATTAACGTCTCCTCTGAAATGAACTTTTGGACTTCATTTTTTTCTCTCAAACCTTCTCACAGTTCAGTATAGTTATCACAGACATTTTATTAATTTATCTGAAGAACATACCTGTATTTAACTGTACCAATAAATTTTATTTTATACTTTATTAGAAGTAGTTTTAGTCCCGGTTTAACTGCTTTACTGCTTTTCCTTTTTTTTTTTTTTTTTTTTTTTTTTACGAAAGGTGATTAATTCACAAGTACTCAGCAAATTTGGTTTTGAACTATGGACGACAAGCAACTTTTACAACCTGCTATTTTGCATAGATATAACTGCTGATATTAAAACAGGGAGGACTAACCAGTGGTTTAGAGTAGTGACTGAGAACATGAATTCTGTCACTGTCATATGCACAGATTGTAGAAAATTATTAGGAGTGCAGTGGTTTCACAGTATCTCTAATAGTTCAAAAGCATAAAACGTACACATAGAAGTAGATACTTCCAATTAATAAGTGAAAATGCAAAACATGTACTTTTCTTTCAGTTCAGTTAGATTGCTAGCACAGATGTTCCAGATGCGAGACCCTTCTCCAGAAGACTTTGGAGGCAGTGGCCTGCTCATAGCAATACCTGCACCCAACAGGCTGAATCATCCCTGGTTAGAACATGAAAAGAGACCTTGGCTCTGAGTTTTGCTCTAAATGTAGGACCAATGTCTTGACTCTGCTTTCAAACCCTATTAAGACAAAACTGATGCGTTTTCACATGTGGGACCAACTGATACATTTTTCTCATTTACCCTTGCCATACATGCTAGAACAAATGCCTGCAAACTCGCACATATACAAAACTTTGCTTTAACATTTCTCCTAAGTTTTGTCTCTTGAACTTTCAGTTTTAATTTAGAGCAGATCCTCTCCATTAAGTTTATAATATAATCTCCATCTTCTATAAAAATGGCAGAAATGAGCAGAGAATATGGTAAAATGTGCAAGAACTGGACAGAGAAATTTATACACTGTGTGTGTTATGGGTAGCAGTGAATAGGACGCCAAGGCAAACTCAGAAGGTTCTTGAAAAAGAACTTAATAAAAGATAAAATGCTTTGAAGTGTTTTAAGACTTTCAGGATTATTTAAACATCTTCCTGGAAGTGAGCATGGCCCAATTTAGTCTCCCTTCCATATAAATGTGCTTTTCATTCTAAAAGAGATCTTCATAATCCCTTTGCTATCCTGTTACTTTGGCTAATTCCAAATGTATCAAATACACTTGCAAATTCTGTTCCTAATTGCCATTAACATTATATTTAAATATGCCAAAACGATAATTGCCAGAAAAAAAAAAAAAAATCAAGTTTATTTAACAATTTCTCCCCATCTTGCTACTCTATACTGTCTATAGAGCTCTACAAGGTTGAAAATAATTTGCATAACATGACAACAATGAACAATTACCCTGCCAGAGCTATGAGTGAATATGGTCGTCAGTGATGAAAATTGTCTGAACGTACTTTATCTCATTAGTGTTGAATTAAGTAGGCTTTATTTATTCATATGACATTAATGATTATATAGAGCCTATAACTGTCAAAGTCTCAGAAATTCTTAGTGCACTTTGGTGGGGGTTGATGCTTAGTAGCCCTATAAGAGAGAGTAATATAAAGTTTTCAGTCTCAATTTAAAACACCATACTAATTTTTATTCTCATCCTGAACTTTTAGATTCATAAAACTTCAGCCTTATTTTTCCCCCTACAGCCACAGAACAGTTCAGTTTGAAGTACAAAAAGCACATCCATAATGAGAAGCTTCCATAAGAATTATGTGCTCTTCAACTGCATGATTGCTGTATGATTCATTATGTTCAAAACCAACAGCAGATATTATGAGGATACCATTTATTACATGATTACAATTATTGAATTCTTAGTATTTAATCTTGGTGCATTTAGTATTCTTTTTATTTAGCTCTTTGCTAAAGAAATATTGCTTGGATGTTACAACAAGAAAAGACAGAAAAAAGAAGGGGAGGAACAAGATTAATATTTATTGGGAATGCTATCACTTTGATTTGTGAATGCATATGAATAAAAAAAATCTTCAGGTACATTACTCTGTTGGGTATACATGCATTAAAATTTAGCCTAAAGAAGGAAATTAAAAATAAAGTATGAGAATTAAATATGTTTTCAAAAAGGCTTATATTAAAAAGGTCTAAGTGAATTGTATTTTACACTACATAAAATACTTTTGTGAGATGTTTAAGTGTCAGCTAGTTCCTGAGAGAAATAATATTGTTATGCTTAAACAGAATGGAGAGAAACAAAACTGAGTTTGATGTATCTGCTTGTCAGTACAGAACACCAGCTTTTCCTGACTTTGACTAAAAGAAGGCAGATATTTATAGCTCACAAAGCTCTGTTATGTGGTTGAGCAGAAACGATGGTACACGAGATCTATTTTAGAAAGGGATTCAGGGACCAGTCTATTGCAAAAAATGAGAAGAGGTAATCCAGCAGTGCTCTCATCTAGTACTTGTACCTATGAACACTGCCGCAGAACAGCCAAGAGAATAATCCAGATACCTAGTTGTCATATTATTACTTCTCTGGTTTGACCCTAGAAGGGGGTCATTAAAAAATATAGTTTAAAAAATTGCATCAACATTTTAGAAAATCTAATGCATCAATCACATTGGGCGATTATCGGCGCTTAGAGAGGCACATTACAGTACCTGACAAAAGACTTCAAAAGGTTTTCATGGTGAATGCGAGCTAATGTTCACAGGTAGAGGAACTGAAATGCAGAATAGAAACATCTCGAAATACCAAAAATCAAGCAAACAAAAAAGCAACCCCACACTCACCCCACCTTTTTTTTTTCTTTTTTTTTTTTTTTTTTTTTCTGGCAAGTCTTGAATACAAAATACAAACACAATGTAAAATGAAAGCTGGTGAATGGACCATATTTCACTGTTCCCATAAACCTTCTAGGCAATGTTACATATCTTCAGAAGCACCTTTCAGCACATTGATATTGATCTGCAATGTTGTGTGCAAATACACGTATATGTAACTTTGCTGATATATAAATATACACCATAATAATTACATTAACATATCTATTTAGGACTCTCTGATAATGTTCCTGAAAGTTTGCTTCTAATGAAAGAAACGGCAGGGTGTCAAAATAAAAGACAAATTTGTTTTCCACTGCTTGGTCCTGATTTGTAGTTAAAAAAATAATAATAATTTAAAAAAAAATAAAAAAAATCTCAGAAGTGTTTTTCAAGACAGATTATCAAATAATTGTCATCTAATAATTTAAACATTTCATTTAGTTTATTTTTTTCCTGATTGGCTTGCATTCCAATATAAGATTTATATACATATGTATGGGTAAATACACACACACATATAAATACAAAATTGTAAACATTAGGAAAAATAATTTTCACACAAAAGCATCAAATGCAATGTGAACTACTAAGGAATTTGTAAACTCAGGAAAACATTGAAACTGATGTTTAATTAGGTGTGGTTTCAGAGAACTCGCAGTTTTCTGCGAAAATGATTCCCAAAGTTTTGGCCAGCTTAAAGCAAAGCAAAACAGCAAATGGGGCTGAAGCATGTGTCTTCCCAATTTCAGAACAAACTGAGAAAAGGAGAAGCAGGACACAGAAGGTACAGTTTGATAAGATTTCCAGAGAAAACTATGGATGTGTTTCCTCACAGTAAAGACTGCATTGAAGAATCTCCATTGGATGTTGATTGGCTGAGTTCCTGTTAAAATAATTAATTCCCCACTGCTCAGATAGCAGTCATAGATAGTTATTGATGTACTGGGCCACCAGGAGACTTGGACAGGCAACCTTAATTAATTATTATCTAAACAAATAAATACAATTAAGTAACATGCCTTTGTGTGAAATTCAAATCAAGTCTCAGAGGTACGTGAATATCACCTTTGCTTAAAGTTGATCTACACTTACAAACTGATGACTTGCAGAAACTTTTAAAGATCTACAAACATTTTGTTGATGCTGAAAAGGTGTTAGTTGAGGGGTTGGGAAAATACTCTGAAAACAGTACTCTTATTTTGATCAGTATAAAATCCCAATTTTGTCGAGAGAACGCCAAAATCTGTGGCAAAGACACAGATGACAAAATAAATGAGACATATCCAAAGGTTGTGACACCTAGAGTTTGCATTTAATATTCACTGCAATTTCATTTTTCCTCTTTCCAAAGTTTTTGGACATGTTATCCCAATTTTAGCACCAAGTGAAGAGGTGTCTTCACCAAGATTGAAGTGCTTCACACAAATCTATTTATCATTGCAGAGGAATGGTTCCAGCTGGGAAAGAATGGCTGTAACACTGTCATGAATACTAGCAGCAAAGAAAAGATGCACAGAAACGTATGCATAGCCAGGCAATTTCTTTTTCACCTGAATGAATTATATACATTCACCACCCTGCGTCAGCTTCTCCACAGGATATGAGATTGACTTAAGGATCATTATTTCACTTGACTTAATATTTTTTTCTCTTATCTTTTACTGTCCATATTTGCTAGCTCCTTTGTGTAATCCTAAGACCAAACGATATATTTTTTTAATGACAGCAGAAGTTCTTAATTTATGACCTCCCCTCCAGGACATGAAACTTCATGAAGAGCATGAAATATCGTGAGATCTAAAATTAGTAGCCTAAATATTGCAAATCTTTAAGGTTTCTTCGGCAAACACAATAGTCATTTTGTTTAACTAAAAAATAAAAACTGTTAGAGAGTTTGGTGGCAGGCAGAAGAAGGTCCTTACAGTGATATATGTCTGAACTCCAACTCCAAATCCACTAAAATCAAAAAAAAGCTTTTCATCAGCTTCGGTAGGGTTTGAATCCGGATTCTCCTGAGGCAATCAGAAGACTTAAAAGACAATACAGAAATACTTGCTCATTTCTCCAACAGTTTCCATGTTACTGTAAGCCCTCCTCATAACCTTTTGTATAACCTGACAGAGGGATTTAAGCAAGAAAGGGTCTGTTAAGAAAGTTGCAGTGTCAGAATTTGTGCCCTCTGAGGCCAACACAAGATGTCTAAACATAACCATGACCATGACCATTTACTATCTGGTTAGGCATGAGCTGAAGAAAATCAAACAGAAAAACCAAACTGGAGAAGAGATTAAGGAAAAAAATAATCTTAAAAAATACACAAATCAATCACATTAACAGAACATAAGATATTCTAATGAGGGGAAATCCAGTAGTTTCCCACAGCTACTTTGAAGTGAAATTGCCACACGACTGACACATTCAAGGAAGTGTCTTTTATTGCATTAAAACAATTGTTCCTGTCTCTAAATCATTGTTTCTCCCTAACAAACTTGATTTCCTTTTATGATATGATCACCCATCTAATCGACCAAGGGAAACCAGCTGATGTGATCTTTTTGGACTTCAGCAAAGCTTTTGACAGGATTTCCCATGGAAAGAGTTGGAAGAGCCATCTTGCCATGGTATTTTTCTTGAGCAGTCCACCAGCAAGAAGGAGAAAGTTTCATACTTCTGGGGTAAAACAGGATGGGGAGAAGAGATTATTTCTACTGCAAACTCTATACAGCAGTTTCATTAAAACTGAAGTGGAAGATGCCTGGCATTTCAGGAGGGTTCTGCTGATCTACGCCGTAATTTGAAGTTTCTACAGGCTAACCTGTCTTGCACAGGGATGACAATTGATTGTCAAGCATTTAACCCCACCGGAATCTAGAAGAGCTTTTAACATCCATTTCCATTTCCCAGCCACAGTACTCAGTTACCCACATACTCTAATGTCATATGGATATACGGGGCTAGATCTTCAAACCCAGCTCAGAACTGAAGACTGAAGAACCCATCTGCCACTCCAATTTTGTGTCTGCTGCATTAACTAACTGCTGGAGCACAGGGACAAATTCCCATCCCAGGTCCAATGAAGACTGTTTGTAAGCATGAATGCAATGCATGGTCATAGAAGACTTCTCCTTAGCACATATATCACCTCCATAACTTCTGAGGACCATTTTGTGGTTGGTATGATATAAAGCAGGTAGACTAATGGATCTGAGCCATTCCTGTGCCTTTTTTTTTTTTTTTTTTTTTTAAGAAAGGAAAAAAAGAAAAGTGCAAAAAATACAGTGTCAGTCTGCTCCTTCTGAGATCCTCTTCCATTTCTATTCAGAATTTCAGCACTTTTCTGTATTTTATATTCACTCCTGGGATTTCTGCTGACCAAATTTTTAAACTGTAGAAGATGCAACAGCAACACCTGGGCAAGTTTAGGATTCTTAGCACTATCCCCAGACTGTGGTCAAACAGGTTGAGTTGTCAGCTCTGCTAGGCTCGCTCAGGCTTCATGTCAGTGCTCCTCTGGGGCAGACATTGCAGCAGTACTGCCTTCGTGCCAGTGGACTAGACAAAACCTTCTAAAAAGATTCTCCTTGATGTGTAACCAAGGGAGAGCACAGGTTCCAAGTTCAGTTAAGCATGTTGTAAACATGAGCCGGTTTAGCTCCAGAAAACAACAACAAAAAAGTGACAACCTATAAGTCAAGGTAAGAGTTTGGAAGGGTCGCTGCAAGACAAATATTTGAGACTCAGACACTACCTATACAGTGGATTTTTCAAGCAAAATATTGGAGCTCCTAAAAAGCACCCAAGCCTGAACTTTGTCCTCTGGACCTAGCTCTCCACTCAGGTCATGAGCAAATTGGTGTAAGCTGTCTGTGCCAGTTAAGCCTATACAATTTTCCTACATAGAGCATCATTCTGCAAATGAATGGGCACACTATCTATGAGACAGCACACAACCTCCTGCCTCATTAAAAAAAGAAAGTGTCGGGCATTCTCCTTTCACACAGAGATAAACTGTTACTGTACACTGTCCTCTGAGCATCCATTTCACAAAACCGATCTCTGTCAATACAGTCAATGTATCAGTAAAATACATATAAGAAAACTACATTATAATAAATTTAAAAAAAAATAAAAATAAAAATAAAAACATTTCCCATTTCTCTAGAATGAAATATGATGTAAAAAGAAGGTATTTCCATGCTAACTGCAGGTAAAGTCACTTTTTAAAACTATGTTCCCTTTGTTTTTAAGTGCTGGTAGAAAGTTATATTTTAATCACAGGAAGAATAAGGATTAACCACATTATAACTCAATAATAAGATCAATTATTATTAGTAAAAATGAAGTAATAGATGTATTGCAATAAAGTTAGCATTACTGATATCTATTTTTCACATGTGCATCAAAGTGCAATTGTACGTAGCTCAAATTTTATAGATCTATCAAAATACTGTTTACATAGATTATGCGTATAAAGGACTAATTATAATTATTCTAAAAGTGCACTTGACATTCATATCAAAAGTGAGGGGAGCAGGCTGCTACTCTTTTGTCATTCTCAGCTGATATTTATCCAGCTTATTCTGAAAAATCTCAACAATCCCCCTAGGGCCACGTCTTGCAGTGCTACACTCTGGATATTGCAGAAGGTTGGGGTTTTTGTTGTCCCACCCCCCCAGGAGCAAGTCCAAATTTCTCTGTTTACAGTTTAAATCCCTTACTGCTTGTCTTGTGAGTCACAGAAGCAATTTTTTTTCCTCCTCTTTGCAATAGCCTTGCACGTACTTGAAAACTGTTATAATGTCTCCCCGTGATTTTCTCTTCTAAAGGTTATAGCATTGCTGTTCTGTCAATCTCAGCTGTGGATTGCTCTTTTCTGGGCTCCCACCAATAAATCCATATCCTTCTTGAAGGAAAATCATTGTATTTTTACACAGGATCACTTCCTACATTTTTGCAGTCTATGCTCTGTTTATATGGCCTAATAAGGTATTTAGTTAGCTTTCTCTCAGTGACATGGCAGTGTTGACTCACGTTCTGCCTGGAGAGCAGGAATTGCAGTTCTTCCCCTTCATGCACCTTGGGGTACTGGCTTACCTGGCTAAATCTCATAGCAGATAAAAGCATGGGTATAAGCAGGAGACTGCGTGCTCTAGACTTATGGCAAGTTTTTCTTAGAGTTTAAATTCAGCCTCAAAAGAGAGCATCAATTTCTCACAGACAAAGAAGAGAAACAGGGAAATCAGACTGATAAACAAGCAGAGCCCTGATGCTCTTGGTTTTCCAGATAGTTAATTTCTTTCCATCTGGATTCAACATAGCCAAAGCAAAACGATTCCTTTAAGGCACCGTCTTAACAAATGATACTGTCTTTGGATAGGCAGCATTCACAAGTGATAACACCCTACTTCATAACATGGCTGTACGTGAAACCGTAACAGTGAGGAGGGAAGGCTAAATTATGAATAAACTGAACATTATTCAAGTTTATGAGAGGAAAAGGAAATCTAGTGGAAAATTTATTGGCATACAAATTTGTATTTATGCAAATACACGTTTTCAGAAAAAGCACAAAGAAATAAAAGGGTGCCCTCAAGGCAGTATCAGTTGTCAGAGGGAATTACATGATTTATAGGAGCTCTCACAGCTGGGGCAGGTGGCATAAAGATATTTATAGCCATCTTCCCAGCAGAACAGGTGTGTTTTGTGAATAAAGTTAATTTCACACAATTTCATTAGACAAATTTTCGTGGTTAGGGCCATGATTCATCAGATCACTTTTTCTATGATTATGGGTGTTTAAACGCCTTATTGAATCAGGTTACTGCATTCAGAGTCAGGCTTAAGACTGCAGCCAACATCAACCCTGACTTTGGTGGGAAACCAGACAGAATTTTTCAACATTTCTTCCATGGCCTCTTTCAAATGTTGTCTCAATACACAGACACATCTGTTCAAACTTTGGTCTTGAACGAATAAGGACTTTGTGTTTTGATTCTGATATTTTTTCTTTCTAAAACCCCGTGCAATGGCTAAATCAAATGTTTAGGTACAGGATTAAATAGAATTCACTTCAATAAGCAATCAAGTTAATTTATTCTCTTCCAGGATATATTTACACTTTAATCTGGCAGCAAGCAGGGTATTTTTAGTGGTTAAGGACACCTTAGGGAGTTTGAAATTTGCTTTAGAGCATCTCCATGGACAGTGACTTGTATATACACGCCAGTGCTGCTTGTGTTCCTGACTCTTAACACAGACTGCCTGCACCTCAGGGAGAACTGGATCTAAAAACTGGATGAACATGAAGCAGGATTTGGTGATCAAGTCACATGCAACATCCAAAGCTGCATTTTGGTTGCTGCACCACTGTGGGTGGATATTTTATGAACAACAGCACTAATTAAAATAATATGCACTGGATTGTGCTGATCATTCCAAACCTTTTTTTTTTTTTGTCCTTGTAACCTACTCTGAGTTAAAAAAAAAAAAAAAAGTCTTGAATAGATATACTGATAACTCTGACACTTCCAAAATAATTAAAAATACTTTCTGAAGAATTAAAAATCCACAAAATATTAATAACTTTAATTTTTAAATAATACTTGAGGATTTTTCTTTTTCCAGCTTCTTATCTGAATGACAACGGAGAAGTCATCTTTTCCCCTAAATAATTTCCATCTCCTCACTCACCAGAACAATTTTAAAGCAGTCCTGACAGTTTGTTAATTTTCTCTTCAATGTACAGAGAGCTGATATTGTAAGGAAAGTCTCAACAGATGTTCCCTCTGAAATTGTTCTGCCTTCTGAGGGGTTCCACAAGAACTTAGAACCAGAAAATTTGCAAGCCATTGTACCAATGTATTTCACACAAAGATAAGTTCAGATATTTTTCACAGAGGTAAAACTAGACCCAAGGTATTACCGCTGTACAGCTTTCCTACCATCATTTCATCGGAACAGTGTTTGTGAATCGAAAACCTCAGCTGCCTGCCAGGACACCGGGAAGGACACCAGCCTGCTCCGCACGTATCCAACCAGCAGACAGTCCGAGCAGCGCAGTTAACACCTTCCACTATGGTGTCATTGGTACGCAGCTGTATAAAGCACGCTACGGGGCTTGCTGCTAAGGTTGCAGGTAAGAACAACCTCTGAGCATGATAACTTCTCAGTTTAGCGAAGTCTGATGTGAGACACCATCTCTCAGAGATATTCCCCACTCTGAGCAATGTGTTGTGTTTTGTTTTTTAAGGCAGACACATTTTTGCCATTACCTAAAATTCCATCCTTTTTCTCAACCCAGAGCGAGCTAGACGGCCCATCAACCCAGAAAGCCACGGGGACAGAATCAGTGCAGAAGGGCTCTCAGATATAATGAAAATGGGGGCTACGCTACAAGAAAAATGGCACAGTTTGACACTTAAGGGGAGATTTGCCCACACGGTTACACTTCCAGCTCTGATACAAACCTAGTCCACCAACAGTCTCCTATTTTACAAGTAGCCCAGAGTATTCCATAGTGGCCCAAATGAGTTTATGGTTTTAAAATAAATACTAAACCATATTCGCTCCTCAGTTGTGCAAGGCTGCAATTTATGCTTTGAGAAAACAGGTTCTTACTACAACAGTAGCTGTTTATGTTCAGAATTCTTGCCTTTTAATGATCAGAAATCATGATATTACACTCTTACCCTAAGCATCTCAAAGGGGTTTATGAAGGCATTAAATAAGTATGCAAATAAGTGGGGATATATGTAGAGAAAGAAATATGTATGTCTCAAATATGTAATGTTAATGATAAGGAGTAACTCCAGTTTATAAAACTTCCAGGAGTCTTCAGGATGCTTTCAATAGAATCTTGTATTAATAAAAGTATCCAAGACGACAACTGATTGAATTTGCTATACTTAAACACAACTTATTGCATACTGGATGAAATCAGATGAATGAAATCACAAATTCCTTCCTGAATCTGTAAGACCAGAGAAATAATTTGAAAAAAACTCACACACTGAAATAACAAAGAAGGTATTTTTTTTCTTTTTTCTTTTTTTTTTTTTCTTTTTTTTTTCTGTAGGGGTGATACATCCCTTGCAGGGTGATAATTTACAAGTATTTTCCAGGTCAGCAATCATGAAGCTTTCATTCAGATCTCCCCCAAGAAAGAACATGCTCAGTTTTTTGTCCCCAGGAAAATAAATAAATAAAACAAAAGTAGCGGTTTCCTTTATAAGCTAAAGCATATATTGAAGAGAAATATCAAGGATAAAAGAGGATAGCGTCTTTCTGCCTTGAGGAACTTCATTTTTACAAAGATTGGTATGATAAAAACACTCCGAATTGTAGCAATGAATGAAGTTGTGTTAGGACAAAAATCTGATCTCAAATAGTCACTGTTCATGTATAGTCTCCTACATTTATTCTAACCTTCTTTATCATATTTTGTATTGCCAGATTTTCTCTCACTTTCGATACACGTGCTTATTGTTTTTGTCTTTGTCCTGTCCCCAACATATCCCTTCTGCTTCCAAGAATAAGCACTGAATCCAGCAGCTTGGACTTAAGGGGTTTTCACCACCTTATTTTAGATTTCCCTTCATTTCCCCCCAACTTATTCTCATTTTTAATGACATGAGTATTGAAAATTGTCAGGTAAGTCTTAAAATCCACGTGAATATTTCATCAGTCTCTTCTGAACCATCTGATTTCACATTTCATTCATTCTAAGATTTTGATAGTTAAGAAACCTCCCAGGATACACTGTAAATCTTTAAGCCCAAGAATTCCCCTGACGTACAAGCACTTTTGAGACCAGTTCTGAAGATGCTGTCAGCTTTCCCGATAAATCAAACGTCTAAATATGGGAGGCTGGAGACAGTTCACAAGATACATCTCTGCAATACATAACACTTGAACAAGGATATAGCTAAGATGGAAAAAGGTTAAGTCGTTAAAAAAAGTAAGTAACTAGAAATGCATAAAATAAGCAAAATCCTAGCCAATGAACAGTTCAAGTAATAATCTCCCAGAGCTATTGTTTAATAACGTCTTATTTATGCAAATGAAGCCGTGAAACCAAATTGTTGAATATCTTCTGTTTTTTTCTTATTTAATTTTTATTTATTCTTTGTAATTTTTACACAGCTAGTGCGATGGAACTGATAAAATGATGAGTTTCCAAAAATGATTTGTACTGCAGTCAAATTATATTTGAAATACATATATTCTCACTATTTTTTTTTAAATTAATCGCATGTGTATGAACAGGTTGTTTCTCTGCTAAGAGAAGGTAGATTTCAGCATGGAGGATGCAAACCAGATTTATATTGAATACAGCAGAATTCCAGAAGAGTATTTTGTGTTTAGAGAAAAGACTAGTCAACGTGTTTTTCTGCTATGCAGTTTGAGTGGACAAACATTTTCATCTGAAGCCTTTTAGCTATTATCACCAAAAGGCAGCTTTTACAAGTGAAAAATTGCTTTCATCTATTAAAACCCTATTTCTTATTCTCTCTGCAGATGAAGGTCAAAGTTGAAATATATCTTGCTGTGTAATGAAGACATAATAAAAATGTGAAGTCATAAAAGAGAAAGCGATTACAACCACTGTAATAGATGTCCTGTTTACTCTGCAGATTGCATTACATCATGCAAAACTAAGCTGTGATACACGCCATTGCTACCTATGGCAGATGATAATTTTGATGTCTCTTGGGAAGTGACATCTTCAAGATTACATTTATGAACAATATGGTGCCAATACTGTTTGTAAGCCTGAAAAAGCCCTACAGTGTTAAGTACAAAAATACTCCCCGTTACCATAAAAGATGTTGATGAAAACCACTTACAGTGCAAATAAGCCAGAGGTTTTTAGAGAGTATACATTTGTAGTTTGAGACAGGAGGAAAAAGGACGCCACCTCTGTCCCAGCAAGGAGGAAGCACTAATGGAAGAACTAAGAAAGGAAGCGATATTCATGTGAAAGTAATGGGTTATAGTACAGAGGAAAAGAGCCTTATTTGCTTAAGGTCAGAGAAGTAATTTGATTTCAGAGAAGTTAAAAGGGGTTTTAAAATACTGAAGTTAGATTATAGTGGAGTATATTTTTGAACCATATATGTATTTACCTTTGGGTGCAGGTGATGTACCTATGTGTGCTTACATTCAGCAAACAAAGCAAAAATAAATTACTTACATTTATGCAGTTTTGTAGAATTGCAGAAGTCCTCAGTAACAGAGCTACCCCATGCACCAAGTTCTGATCATGGACACGCCACAAGAGCAGAAGGTTTTAAGCACCATTGTGGGCTGAATGTAATTCCAACAAACAAAATAAGCAACTGACTCCAATGCAGCATACCAGCTATTCATATTTCTGGTGAGCAGAGAAGATATTTGAAGGAAGATAATTCTAGAGCACAGCTTGAGTAATTTCTTCTCTCCTCACTGGTTTTAACTTCAAACCATTCATGCTTTGACTTCTGTCCTGATCTGCCTCCTTTACGGGGGTTGTATTGTACAAACGCACTGGTAGTCAGTCAATTCTCATAACAAATCCAATTGCCTGGAATTGCTTGGGCAGTGGGAAAGTTCAGCAGTGAACCAGCCCTGAAGCAATTTTCTTGGCAGTGCTTCCAGTAGATGTAAGCAGGAATTTAATGTTCGGTCCATCAGAAAGAAATTTTACTACTATAGCATTTCACAAACAACTTTGATATCTACATAGGAAACAAACTGTGTTCACACAGTAACGTTCAATTTTTTTCTTCTTCTTTGCTGTCCATGTCTCCCCCCACCTCCTTCCTAAAAACTAACACAACAATAAAACACATGCCAAATTATGAAGATGCAGGGTGACTTGTAGCAGGGCTTGGGCAAAGACTCTTGTTTCACTACAAACCTCCCCGGCTGCTCCAGTCAATTCAGTCATGTTGCCTCTGGACTGAGCCTTGCGTCTTGCTACCAGTCATCAGCTCCTGACTGATACCGTATGACATTAAGCCAAGCAAGTACAAATCACCTGCAGAACCTCAATTTCACTCAATTTCTCTCAGAGCATTATAGTTCTTACCTTGCTATATGGATGTACAAAGCAAAGAAACACCAGGCTGTAGTAGATGGGAGCCCTGTTGTTACCTCCTAAACCCCTGCCAGAACGCAGAGCAGATCTGTAGGCAGTACTGATGGTGTTACACCACATATGGACCAGGCATGACTTTGATGGCGTAGCAGAGTACAACAGCTTTAAAGAAGCAACCATTTTGCTCAGAATGAGACAGTTTGGGCCACTATTTTGATACCTCTGTGCATATGCACTAGCTCCTAAGATTTGCTCCCCAAAAGGGGGGCTTGCGTCTCCCCAGAATAACAATTGCTCTACTCTATGCACAGTTGACACAAAATCCTGCAAAGAAGAGATGCCCACTGGATGGCCTTGCCCCTTCACAGGTTTAGGAGATTAAAGAATCTCCTAAATAAAAGGGTTTGGCTTAAGTCATAACATGACCTCCTTCAATAAAAAATAATCTTACTACTGAACAGAAATCTAAAACCATTCTTCCTCCTAAGGAAAACTGTTGGTGGCACAGATACTGCACAGTTCTTTGGCACAACGTATATAGCATCTCAGAGCTCCTCATTTATTGAGGTCTGCAGTGTGGCTGTTCCCTCTGGGCTCCTTTGGGCCTCCACATTCTGGTCAGAAACAAACTTTCACCTTTCCTCCTGTCAGGTAACTTTGATAAGAGATGTTGTACGGCATTGTTTCTTTTAGTATCTTTACTTACAGTTTACATGAGAAATTTACATGAGAAATTCCATGAGAATTTACTTACAGTTTCCATGAGAAATACAATTTACATGAGAAACTTCTTTAAAAAACTGGGTGCAGAAAGAGAAGCCATGCGGTATGATTTCTAAGGAATGCAAAACTCACTGATGGATGAGTATGGCAGTCCCCAGTTAGAAAGAGGATCTCAGTATTTAAAATCTATGAATTATGAGGTGTCACAGAAGTACTAGCAAGAGCTTTTTCTCAGATTCTCCTGACCATATTTTTCCTTTATTTATCCAGAAAGACCAGCTTTCTGAATGCAGAAAACCACTTAACACTGAAAATGAATTGGACGTGAACACTGTTAAGAACAAGATGACACTGGTTCATCTTGTCCTCTGCTTTAAGGAGGAATGCCTCTGTAGGAAACGCTCTCTAGGGAGAGCAGCCAAGCCTCACCACTCCCTGCTGCTCATTGCAGCCAAGATTGATCAAGGACATTGAAGGTATGTTTCTGCCTCATCTTTTTAGTATTGTTCTGGTCTTGGCTGGGATAGAGTTTGTTTTCTTCATAAAGACTCATATGGTGCTACCCTTTGGATTTGTGATGAAAACAGTGTTGATAACACTAACATTTTATTTGGGTCTGAGCAGTGCTTGCACAGAGCCAAGGACTCTTCTACTTTTCTATTTCTCATGCTGTCCCAGCAGTGAGGAGGTTAGGGGTGCACAATGAGCTGGGAGGGGACACAGCAAGCACAGGTGACCCAAACTGACTGCAGGAATACCCCATACCATATCACTTTGTACTCAGCAATAAAAGCTGGGTGGGAAGAGGAGGAATGATATTCAAAATGATGGCATTTGTCTTCCCAATAACTGTTATGAATGATGGGCCCTGCTTTCTTGGAAATGGCTGGACATCTGCCAGTCAATGGGAAGCAGTGAATGAATCCCATGCTGTGCTTTGCTTGGGAGCACAGCTTTTGCTTTACCTGTTAAACTATCTTTATCTCACCCCATGAGTTCTCACTTGCACCTTTCCATTTCTCTCCTCTTCCCTAGAGGGGGGTAAATGAGCAAATGGCTGGGTGGTGCTGATGTGCCTACCGGAGATAAACCACAAATATTCACTCATGGACTTTCTCTAATTCACTCTTGGGCTTACCAGTGCTGGCCCCTTTAACAACCTCCTGTGGTGGCTACTTTCAAAAATGTAGCACTTACTGCTGCATAGGCATGGACCTTCTTTACTTGCTCTAACCAGTCTCCTATTTTCTTAAATACACCTTCTAGTCTAAGTATTGTGGGATCTGCTGAACAAAGTTCTGCCTCCAATGCCTTTTTTGTCAGTTCAGAAATATAGAAGATCTCCCCCTCAGCCTTCTCCCCTCAGACTGAGGAGCCTTTCAGCCCCTCCTCCTGAGGCAGCGGCTGCTCTCCTTCAGCTGAGGACAGATCCTCATCAGGTCCACTGTTAGGTTATGGCACCTGGGTGCACAAGCACACATTCATCCCCACTGAAGCTCTATGTGAGGCCTTTCTGGAGATCCTCCTTGTGAGCTGCAGCACCTGACTCCAGAGACTGGGTTTTCTCTCCCTGTTCCCTTTTCCAGGTCATTGATGAGATGTTGATGGAGATCTGGGGGACTGCTGCTTTGCGTCAACTCTGTACAGCAACAATGAAGCACTAGTACTTGCTTTCTACCCTTTGGTCAACATTCAGTCCAAATATTTATGTTTTCTCCAATCTGGTGGATATTTATTTTAATGGCTCCCTTGAAGCCCTTTTGGAAATCCAGCTATGCTACATTTGTGGGAACCCCTTCATTCCCGTGTTGCTCACCTCACATAGCACTTCAGTGTTATTCCTCTTTTATAAGAGACTGTTTATTCACATTCCCAAAGATGTCATTATTTTATATTTCACCTTCCTACTGGCCTGGGAAACAAGACTCAGTCTGCAGTTCCCCACAGAGTGCCTTTTGTGAGGAAGAAGCAGGAGGGAGGTAGACCAGCCTCCTGCCAGTCCTCCAACAGCGGCTATTTGCAAGGGTCAGGTAGAAACCCTGGCCTGTCCCTCTCCAATTTGATATTTGAGTTTCTCTTGGGCGAATGTCATCTGATCTGGGGACTCACTGACATCCAATACATGTTTGGTCTAACATTTCCTGTATATTTACCCACACTCAGTTACTTCATCTGACCCCTACCCTATTTACTCAAAAGAGTGGCTCAGTTGTAGAAACCTCCCCAGTCCCTTCAACAGCAAGGAGCAATGAACGGAACTCACTCAACTTCTCTGCTATAGCTTTATAAATACCAAGTTCTTCCTTACAGTTTGGTCATTAAGCAGTCCCACCTTTGCCCTGCCTGACCCCTTCTTTTGATTTAAGAACCTTTGAAAAGAAGCTCGAGCACCGCTTGTAAGTTGCTTTTCAAATTTTTATTCCTCTATTTCCTGCCTACATTTGACCTGCCATGATTTATAGGTTTTCTAGTTCTCATTTGGACAAGCTTTGTATTATTATTTTTTTTTTAAAGGGCATTTTTAAGTCTTACCTATGACAGCCTCCTCAGAGTCAAGCTGGATCACTTTGATGCCTTTTTTCTCTTGCTTTGGTTTTTCCTTATTTTTAAAATGGGATAGTTTACCTGGGCTTTTGATAAAGCACTTTTGAACACTACACACTGTGTGCATCTTTTCAGACTACTAGTGTATTTATTTGAATAATGTCTCTTTTTTTTTATATAGTTCCCTTTCTCTATACTGAAGTATTTGCAGACTGAATTTATTCAGCCTTCTCTCTCCCACTATGACATGAACATATGACATATTGTGTTCACTGCTAAGGAGGGGTCTTTCTTTAATTCATCTTAAAGTGGAACTTTTGTAGCACAACACAATCCAGAATTGCATTTTTTTTTTTTTTTTTGGGGGGGGGGGGGGGTGGGGTCCTAACATTATCAGTCAGTTGTGTCCAAAAATTTTCTCTCTCTCTCCATCTCATCCTGATGAACCTCTGACCTATCTGTGTGTGTAGATACAATCTCTTGTTATTTATTCAGGGTCCTAAATTTGCAGCTTCTCTGATTTAACTTCACATTTCCTAATAACTGTTGTGGTCCTGAGCAAGGGTTTGCAGTACATTCCTACTTATTTTAACAGTTAATCTCTATTATTAGAGTGGGCAGAAATCCTGTGCAAGGCCTTCTCAGTGCTTCCCTTTATGCAATATTTTTAAGCTGTTACACTTTTCATGCTGTGACACTCTCCTGCCTGTACATATTATTCTCTCATTCTTGCAAAGCTGGTAGCTTGGCAACTCTGTTACCCCATTGATCACTATTCCATTGATCATCCTCCTTCTACTGCATCTGAGATATGTATCATAGCAGGCTTGTCATCCGACACCTGGCTCTCCTGCTCTCTGTCTCACTTTTTAGGCTTCTAACACTGCCACAGAAGCACTTACAGGTTCCACCCTTCCCCTGCTGTTTAATATTGCATATGCCGGTACCCTGAATGCCCTTCTTTGTTACTGTCTTTATATATTTGATTCTGAAAAGACTAGGAAGGCAACAAATTGAGCACTAACCACACCACACCCTGTAGGCGGTCTCAGCAAAAGCTAGGTGCTCCTCTCTGCGTGCCAGTTTCTCCTAATTTCCAGTTAGCGTTCATACCTGGGTTTGCTTGAGTGGTACCAGCCAGAGCAGAGAAAGCAGCAGGGATGTCTTACTTCTACTGCAGTAAAATCAGCACAGCACCAAATGGAGCATTTGGTTTGATTTTATGCTTGAGTATTTAATGCAGTTTTTCAGGACCTGATTCCTTCACCCAATACTTTCTACTTAGGGTCTATTTGTGATTCATCATCATCCTTGCCTTTGTGCAATAGCATGGCATTTTTTTACTCAGGTTTTTCATCATACGCCATAACCCACAAACTGAATCTCTTTTTATGATTATTTTATCATCTTAAAAACACTAAAAGAAATGACATGCACTACATAGAAATGAACATCATTAGCATTTACTTTCAAGTATGCCATTGACAGCAACAGCAGTACTCATCTTCCCTCTTCCCCCCCAGACTCTTACTTCATACTTTTGTAACTATTAGAGCTTAAAAAATAAGCTTAATGCATCTGCAGGCTTACCAATGTTGCTACCACTTGAGCTCCTTCCCCCATCGCTCTTCCTGGATCTTGTATTTCAATCATCATTATACAGGCTTTGTTGATTCAATATTGTTTTTTATGCACTAAATTCGTAAAGCCTTATTAAAGTTTAATGAAGACATGAAATTGGATAATATTTGCATGTAAAATAAATCTGTAGTCTAAGCAATACAAAGTATCTATAATCATCAAAACAAATCATTCAGCTCGAGACAATAAAAAGAGAATGCAAACCAGAGAACAATTTCTACAGAATCTCCTGGTAATCAACTATGAGAGGTTCACTATCTACAATCACTTAACGTATAAAAATTTACTTATTGAATTGGTATTTAATCAGTTTTTTCTACATTAGAAACCCTGATATCTATAAGATTCTGAAATGCAGTAAGTGCTTATCCTAATTTTTAACTATTTCTAAAAACGTAACTCCAGAATACATCAATTAATTGCAAGCTATTATGTATGGGCTAAGTGGCAGATGGAGGAGCCCTTTGCTGAAATGCTCCTCATACTACAGAACAACATGGAAGGAAGGAATCAGTTTCAACATACCATCAAAATTAAAAAACAAAAATAAAAACATAGCGACAGGAGAGATGAAGGTGCATATCCTTCGCTCTTGTACTATCTGCAGGAGATCTAAGCAATTTAAGACATAATTTATTCTAAGATCAAAGTTGTCCTAGTTCAAGTCTCTCTGCTGGCATAAATGATTCTAAACTAGCAATTTTTTTTACTGTTTTTGTAGTGATTCTCGGGAGATGTGTTTTTATGTTCTTCCAATACAGTAGAAGATGACTGAAGACTAGGAAATATTTTGGCCAAGTCAAAGCCAACTCAGAAGTCTGCTTCTCCTTGAATACAGGTAGAACAGCACTTGTTATTCTTCGTGCAGATGATACCTCCACTAGTTAAGGAAGGAGAAGATAGCATGTCCCTTGTGAACTGCCACTAGAATTGAGTCAATGCTGCAAAATACTATCTATGAATATTCATCTCAGTTTTAAAACACATTTACTTGGACTTCAATTTTGCATCCCTTTTGTGTTTGCTTTTGGCATGTTCTAGTAAATTAATTGCTAGCAGAAATGTTTGCTGAAGCTGTGAATTTTAAGCAAATACTACAAAATATTTACTGAAAGTGCCCTTTGAATTTACAGTTGTGGTTATAGCCAGCAGCAACATGATTCTTTAGGTTAATTTAGACATGTCAATGGGGAAGAAAACAGCAGGTAAGCCACATCTTTGATTTCCTGCTATTAAAATCAGCAAGAAACCATCCATGAGTCATAGTGACTTAATTGCAGATAGATGCAGTAAATAATTTTGGATGATAAATATTGCAGAACATACAAATAGTCCAAAAGCATACTGCAATGTTAGGACGATACAACCTTTGTTAGTCCAGCATGGTTACGCACATGGCTTTATAACATCCCTAGTGCTGGAACTGCTGCAGGAATGGCAGCTCCTGCTTATCTAAACAAGCACTTTACTGCTGGCAGATTTTTTTGTGATTTTACTCCTTCTCCCCCAAAATCAGAAGTCTGCATACTAAATTTGAATGTTTATACAACCAGAGGAGAAAACAAAACAAACAAGAAACACTAGCATGTAAGCTATACTCTTCAATACTATTCAGAAGACATCAAAATGCCATCCTGAAACTTGTGAGGGGGTAGACACATATCTGCCATCCATTGTAAAATGAGGTACTGTCTGTTTTCTAGCAGGCTATACACAAGTATTACTTACATTTTTAAGTTTTACTTAAACTCCTGAAATAGCTGCGAAACCTAGGATTTCATCATAGCACAGTACAATTAACAACATTTGGGTTTTGACTTGCAGTGTGTGACATTCATTTTGCTAACCTGAGATGCTTTTGAATGCTGACTGCAGCAGGGAATGTGCCCACTGCTCTCACCAGGTCCATGTCCTCCCTAATTCTTTGATGAATATTTACATCACATGAGTAGGTACAGCACATCTCCTGCCAACCTCAGGCACAACCAATGACTAGACCTAGTTTTGTTTTTGTTTAAAGTGTACTTAGCTATCTCCTTTTCTCCCCCAAAACACCATATGTCCATAAAGTCATTAAGATAATCAAATAGATTAACTAAGAGATAGATTAACTATACTAGATTAACAAGAGTCGAAGGGGGAAGGGGATAAAACCAGGCCCGCTGGTGATGAGCTAAGGGATGGTGCGCTAGAATCAGAGGGACTGTGTGCCAGTGAGGTCCTTCGGTCGGCTCCACAAGGTGCTGCGTGTAGGGAGGCGCACTTGAAGTGCTTCCACACAACCACATGCAGTATGAGGAATAAAATGGATGAGCTAGAAGTCTTGGCCCAGTCCCACAGCTACAACGTCATCAGCATAAGCGAAAGCTGGTGGGATGAGTCCTGTGGCTGGTGTGCTGCCATAGATGGTTACAGGCTCCTCAGGAGGGACAGGCAGGGGAGGAGAGGGGGCGATGTATGTGAAGCATGGGCTCGACTGTGTGGAACTTCAGGTTGGCGATGGCAAAGTTGAGAGCCTCTGGGCAAGGATTAAGGGATGAACAAATAAAGGGGATGGCGTTGTGGGAGTCTATTACAAACCACCTGGCCAGGACGACAACACCAATGAATTATTCTTTGCAGAACTCAGAGATGCCTCAAGATCAACTCCCTTTGTCCTTATGGGGGATTTCAACCTGCCAGACATCAGCTGGGATCACCACACGGCTGACACGAGCAAGTCCAGGAGGTTCATAAAGCACCTCAATGATAACTTCTTGGTGCAGGTGCTAAGGGAGCCAACTAGGAAAGGTGCCCTCCTAGACCTGTTGCTGGAGAACAGAGAGGGTCTTGTGGGAGACATGGCAATTGGCAGCCATCTCGGTCATAGTGACCATGGAGTGGTTGAGTTTAGCATTTATGGTGACAGAAGGAAAACTGCCACCTAAACTTCAGCCCTGGATATGGGGAAAGCAGACTCCAGGCTGCTCAGGGAACTAGTCAGCAAGGTCCCCTGGAAACTGCTTTTGAAGGCATTGGTGTCCATCAGTGCAGGTCAGTCTTTAAGCACTGCCTCCTAAAAGCACAGGATCAGGCAACTCCAAAGTATCAGAAGTCAGGCAGGCGGGGCAGCAGGCCGGCCTGGCTGACCAGGGATCTTCTACTGGAGCTTAGGCAAAAAAAAGAAAGGGTACAGCTGCTGGAAGGAGGGTCAGGCGACGAGGAAGGAATGCAGGGATGCTATTCATGTTTGTAGGGAGAAAATTTGTGTGGCCAAAGCCCAACTAGAGTTGAAGTTGGCCATGCATGTGGGAGACAATAAAAAAGGTTTTTCAGATATGTGAACAGAAAAAGGAGAACCAAAGAAAACAGAGGTCCGCTACTTGATGGGGAAGGTCTCCTCACAGACAATGACACAGGCAAAGCAGAGATGTTTAATGCCTTCTTCGCCTCTGTCTTCAACACTGATGATGGGCTTCAGGACCCAGGGTGCCCTGAGCTGGAGGACCATGATGGTGAGAATGACAAACTCCCAACTGACCCTGAATGTGTGCAGGATTTGCTGCTCCACCTGGATCCATACAAGTCCATGGGTCCGGATGGGATTCATCCCCGGGTGCTTAAAGAGCTGGCTGATGTCATCGTGGGGCCTCTCTCCATTTTTCAATGATCCTGGGAACCTAGAGAGGTCCCGGTAGACTGGAAGCTGCCAAATGTTGTGCCAATTTTCAAGAAGGGTAAGAAAGAAGACTCTAGCAATTACAGGCCTGTCAGTCTCATGTCAGTGCCTGGTAAAATTATGGAGATGATGATCCTTGAAGTAACTGAAGCGCACCTGGAGGACAATGCACTCATTGGTCCCAGCCAACATGGGTGCATGAGGGGTAGGTCCTGCCTAACAAATTTGATTTCCTTTTATGATAAGATCACCCATCTAGTCGACCAAGGGAAACCAGCTGATGTGATCTTTTTGGACTTCAGCAAGGCTTTTGACACGGTTTCCCATAGGATCCTACTGGCCAAAGTGTCCAGCATACAACTAAACAAAAACATCATCCAATGGGTGAGCAGTTGGCTGACGGGCAGGGCTCAAAGGGTTGTGGTGAATGGGGCCACATCAGGCTGGCGGATGGTCACTACTGGGGTCCCCCAAGGCTTCATTTTAGGCTGGACCTCAGGAGGACGTTCTTTACCAAGAGGGTGGTCTCACACTGGAACAGGCTCCCCAGGGAAGCAGTCACTGCACCAAGCCTGTCTGAATTTAAGAAGTGTTTGGACTGTGCACTTAGTCACATGGTCTAAACTTTTGGATAGACCTATGCAGTACCAGGAGTTGGACTTGATGATCCTTATGGGTCCCTTCCAACTCGGGATATTCTATGATTCTATGAATATATACCTGCTTCATACATACATCTGTGCCTACAATAACACGGAGTATAGCCATTCCAGCAGAGTGCAGTCTCTTTTCTGCTTAATAAGGTGCTTTAACATCTCTTTTCACCAGCAGTATTAGATGCTACAAACCCCCATTTCTGCTGCAGCTGTGAAATGGCCTGACCTGGCAACACGACTACTGTCTGAGCAGAAGAGCAAAGTAACACAGCTCTTTAGGAGATCATTGGGTTTGCAGAAAGTCAACTCCTAGCCCTAAATAAGCCTTTAATTAAAGCAACAAAAACAAAACAACAGCCACACACACACACCCCTCAGAATACCAGTATGAATTTTCATTGGAGTATCCATGAAATAGAGATCTTATAGCAAGGAACATATATGACAAAACGAGGTGATGTCCAAATAACTTTAAAATATTTTATGAGAAACAGGTGCTTGCTACTGAACAGGAAAGGTTGAAAAGAGACTGTGGAATTATATTCATCTTCTTGGAACAGCATGACTTCAGGGAAAAAGTAGTTATTAAGCAGCAGCAGAAAGACTTCCTCCAGAACAGTTATAAGGAAACAGTTGAAAAATAATAAAAACATGCTTGCCTCAATTACTTCTCAGGTAATGAAGGTCAGAAATTGGAAATACTGAAGGACATTTTGCTTAAAAGTTCAGCAAGCAGAGGGAAAAAATGTTCTGCTGTATCTATGCAGAGGCATGTAACACTAAAGAAAAATCATGAAGGAAATAATGAACTTTATTGGGATGATAGATGAGTTTATTTCTACTTTTCAAGACACAGCATTTCAGCTCTTGGTTTCCATTCTCTGAAGACATTTTATGACTAAATAAAAACTTGTACTTTTATTAGGATGTTTATACAGGCAAAAAAAAATAAACTCTCAATCTTTGGTGAATAAGCCTCAAAAGAATTCCTCAAAATCCTATGGATTACTTTCTACCAAAAGACTGTGAAAAAGTACTGCAAACAGAGTAAACTGAAAAAAACAACACTGAAGATAATTCAAAGAAACAACCATAGTGCACGAAGATGCCTTCAACATTTTCAGTACTTGAATACTGAAATACATATTTCCATAAACATGAAAAGTAATCTATACTTCCCTTTACTGATATGCTGCCATACAGCATTCATTTTAAGACAAAAAAATCTCACAATCAGAGTATTATTTTTCTATTCCACAATGTTTAGAGGAAAATTGAGATATTTTTTCTTAAGATTCATACTTTCAGTTAGTCATATGCATATTTCATAGCTTCTTCCAATGAAGTATTTTATAAGCACTACTTAATAGGAAACTACCCATCTATTTCCTGTGATGTAAATCACTTTAAAAAAAAAAAGAGTAGTAATTAAAACTAAAACTAATTAAAATTAAAACTAACCCTAAAACTCATTTCTCTAACTTTTCTCTAACCTGAGGTTAACAGACTGATGACTGATTTGCCTCACCTATTTTAACACAGTGCTGACTACTGAATAGATTTAATTTAAACTTGCCTATTTTTTCAGCTTGGATTTCACCTGCCCAGCAGTACAGTAAGACCTGACAGAGCAGTGACAAGTCTTCATGTTGTGCTCTTGAGTGGCATAAGAAAGTGGAAGGCTGCTATGTGAACCTGTGATCCATGTTCAAATGAGTGAGGATGTCTTTGGCTGAGAAACTTCTCATTCATTAGTAAAGATGATTTATAACAGTTTTGGGACTTGCAGGTTTCCATTCAACTGTGTACCTCTAGAAGTAACATCAATTGGTTCCATTCAAAGATGAGAAAGTTTAGACCAGTATTTATTTCAGATTAGCTGACAGGAGTTTCAACCTCATACAGATACCCCTCTTCTCAGTAGGCATCACCAAGTGCAGATGGCAACATTGCTGTTCACCATGCAAGAGATCTACTACCAGTCAGCTCTCCTGCCTGCCTCCATCCCCATCCACAAGGGAATATGTTCATTCATGTCCCTAAAAACTGGTCATGTGAACACCTACTGGGAAAAGAAAAGTTGACAGAATTTGAGAAGTGTCAGATAATTCACTCAGACTCTGAGGAGTGAAGTACTTCGCATCTTGTTTAGGTAGTGATCTGTTTTGTCCTTTGAACTGGAGAAATTTTAGAAGACTTTTTAGCCAGCCTGAGACTTGAGGTAGTTAACAGTGTGATGTTCTACTCCATTTGTTTCTAATTCCTTCTTGTTTAGGAGTACCCCATTACTGAAGAGGTGAAGAGATGAAGACTGATCCAGCTGGGGTAAGATTAAAATACATACTTTTTTTTTTTTTTTTTTTTAAATTAGTGACTATCCAAGTAATAAGCAGTTGATAGTAGGTGTTAAACTGCTGTTGTTATTCTGGGTGGAATGAAACTCCTTTCCAGGGCAGCTTCTGTTACAAACGAATGGCCCAATTTCCCAGGTGTTAAGAGGCACAGCTATATCTACCATCTCACTTGAACAGCAGGACTAGAAACATAAAGAAATGCTACTGGTCATTATTAAGGAGTTAATAATATAACTGCTTACAATCCATTTCTTTTAGGTTTATTAACCATCACTCAAGGACATTTTGGGGCATTTCCATTTTCACCTAGGATTGTGATAAACATTTCAAATCTGTTACAATCCTGTACTTCACATAAAAACCTGTTTGAATGTATTATTGAATATGTAGAAGGCAACTATCTATGTTGGGGTGGATACACCATCAGACATTAAAAATAACGTATGACTCAACTCAAAAGAATTAGATGCATTAAAATGTGAAAATTCAAGTTTCTAAAGGTATCTCCAGAAATAGAAGAATTCACAAGTGGTCCACAAATAAAATGAGAATAGAGTTTTGTAATTTACTGTTTACCTGTCACTTCTAATTTCAAAAATAAAAATAACCACCATCTCACAGACTGCATTAGTAAATAGTATTGCTCAAGTATTTATATATATACATTTTTTTCAGAATACCTTTAGAGTTATAACATGAAAACAATTAGGAAAGCCAATGGCCTAAAAAAGGGATAATTTACAATTATTGAGTAAGAAGCTAAAGGAAAGATTTCTTGTTTTAAACACACACTAGGGAGCTGAAAACTGCCATGGAAATCTGAAATTTACTTCAAGGCAGAAATACACTCAACCACTTCCAAATGCAAGAGAGAAAACAGGTGATGGGGCAGAGGGGAGATCTTCCACTCAGTACTCGGAGTATTCTGTTTCTATGAGAAATTTGATAAATAGATTTGCATAAGGCTCATTTTGCAGAGATGGTCAAGACGTCAAGAACTAGAGTTTACAATTGGATTTGTTGTCTCATTGTATAAAAGCAAACTATTTATATACTTTATAAAGACAACTTTAGGCATTTCTGACTCTTCACAGGATCAAGGGTGTTGACAATGAGGTGGCACAATCAGTTATCATAATGCTTGATGTTTGGAATAAGCAGGATGATCTAAGTTAACAAGTGCAGTGGTCTGCCATTCCCAATAAGAACCATAAAACTGCACTCAAATCATGAAAGCAAATGTTGAGGCAACAAAATAAACCAGAATGCTAACTCATGGTAAATCCATGCCAAAGTTATGATATAGGAAAATAACACCCTAGCCCAGTGACTGTTTAAAAATAACATCTCTAAATATTGATATATTTCTTAAGTATAGCTAACATTTCACAGACTTTTCTCTGCAACATATGGAAAATCGTCCTCCTTTCTTTCCTGCTAAAATTGAAGTGCCACCCACAGGAGGAGAGAACAAAGAATCACTGTGCAGCCCACCTTGAAAGAGCAACTGTCTGAGCAAGATACTCCATGAAGAGATATGCAGTAAATTAATTACTCCCTGGAGCAAGCCGTGCTGGGAGGTACAATCATGTGCATTCAAGGAAGATGGAGAAAAATGCAAATTATCTCATATTTCTCAAGTATTTCTTACTGACAGAAAAACACTGACAAGCCTTGAGACTGGCCAGGAGATCAGAGGGACCTGGACAATACAAATTCCTCCTTCGTGTACATCTAAGAATCCACTGTGGCAATGTGACATTTGAAGCCAGTTACAGCTGGAAACAGTGCAATTAAGAGAAACCACTGATGTGATCAGTGCTGAAAAATAATTTTTGGAGTTTTCTCTACATCTATTCCTAGTTGGAACTGACAGCCCACAGCAGCAGTGGTAGAAGTCCACAGCTTTCTGGCCAGACTCTTTTTGAAAACACTAGCTTTTGGAGGCATGATCCCACCACTGTCAAAACCGGTATGGTTTTAGACAAAATGAAATCTAAGCATATAATTTATTCCAATGAATATAATAAAGGAAGGTAACAAGTTCATATAGTACTAAGAAGAGAAAAACAGGGACTAGCAGAAAGTACAAATAACACCTGTATGGCACTGGTGGGCCTTGGGTACGGTGTTCCCTTAGGTGAGGCCAGAATATCAATTTCAGAGTTTTCTCTGATTCCATGTAATCTCTAACATCTAATCAAAAAAAATGCATCAATGCTATGGGAGTAAATCCATAATTTACAGTAGAATTTGAACATTTCTCCCTTTGAGATACATAAACGTGTTTCTTCTTAACAAGGAATGAAGCTAATTCTTAGTTACAGACAGCATTGTCAGGGATAAAACTCCTGCAGGAGAAGCAAATGTTTGCTGAATTTGAGGATTTGGTTAAAAGTGGCCTCAGACAAGTGCCAAAGCCAATTACTGCACTAATCTGTGCCCATTATACCTAATGGTGTGTAAATCAACTTGGAATCTAGCCTTAGCATTCGAGGGAAAGACATTGAAGACTCAACACAAGAACCGTAGTTCCTATGTTACAAAAGGCCAACATTTCTTGACTAAATGTTTAGCCTTAACTTGATATAGATACATAAATCTGTTTTGAAGGAATTAGTTAACGAAGAATTTATCCTGTTTTAAAAAAGGCAAGATAACACAGTACAAAGAAAGTCAATACTAGATTTAAAACATCTCCATTTGCAACTGAAATCCTCAAAAATGGTTCTTTGCATTTGAGATTTATCTGGCTGTATTTTGCTGGTAATAGCACTCCCAGTACAAATGCAGTTACAGATTTGCCCTTAGCCAGGACTAAGATAATTTTCTTCCAGGGTCATTTTGCTAATGTAGTCACCAGGACTCTTACAGTAACGAAGAACTTTGCAAGAGTAAATATTGTCACTTTATATATCATGTAGTTTCCCTAAGATGCATTCATGATGTACAAAAAACATTTATGAACTTTTTTTTTTTTTTTTTTGGGGGGGGGGGGGAGGGGGCAGAGATTTATCCTATCTACAGAAATTACACAGGAGTAAAGTATTTTTTTTTTCCTTAAAAACTTTTCTGTATTGTGCCTTAAAAAATATTTTTTTAAGCAGCATAATTTATTCCTTTAGAACATAAACTTAAGACTCTGAACAACTTCCATGAGATCTCAGCTATACAAGCTCAGGTTTTCATTAGAAATAATAACAATAATAAAAACATTGCTCAATATAAGCATGGATGGAAAACAAAGATTTTATATATATATATATATATATATAAGAAATAATTCCATTAACTGAACATATAGATAAAAAAGTACTACAAATAAAAAGGATGAATACTGTTAACCCGTGGTTATATTTGGGAACTAAAAAAAATGGTATAAAGGGGAAAAAACACAGCAGAGGATTGGGTGACATGCATGATGTATGTATATTTCCTTTAAGGTGCATTTCATTGCAGAAAGACAGTCTAACGGATTCTCCAGTTCAGCTAGATTCAAGAAAAAAATGCTGCAAATTAACCAGTGTTTTTTTTTGTTTGTTTTTTTTTTTTTTTTTTTACAGGACTTGCCATCCATAGATAAATGCATGTGTGCATGCTCACATGCAGCTCTCCAGCTGAAAACAGCTTTCCTGCATGCTGTACACACTCATTCTTAAGGCAGTAGCTGGAATACGCCATATAGTAATGATGATATAGAACAGCATAGCCACCTCTTCAAGCCCTCCAAAACAAAATACCACCCACTAAAGGCTATTTTACATAATTTCCAATTACAACAAGATGCTCTACAGTTTGCTTGGAGATGTTTTAAGCATCATATGAATTACAATTGCTCTCAGGATCCTCAGCATGGCTATGAGTTCTACAATGTTCTACCTCATACACCCGCAAACAGACCATTCCCTGCCATTCTAGTAATAAATCAGTCTTACTAAGGACTTAAATATTTTTTATTCCATTGCTAATTTGGAATAAACAGAGATACGTCACATGTACCTTCCCGCTTCTGCTTTAATTTACCTGAGTGTAAATGAGTATTATCTCAGAGTAGGCATTAAATGGTGACAGGAAAAACTGACAGTGTATTCTGCAGTAGCAAACTGCATGCACCAGCAGAAAACCGTGCTGAAATAACAATATCCTGCCCTTGCAAGGTTAGCAGAGAGATCCAATATTTTAAGAAGAAAGTGATCTACCTTAAAAGATAAAAAATGCCTTCCATGCCCTTCCTGCAGATTTTGACTCTCTATTTATTTTTTTAATCTTCTAATACCAATAAAGAATTTTTTTAAAAAAAACAGAGCTGTGTGGATAATCCATTATTATTGGAGAGTAGCTACAGCTTTATCACACAGAAAAGGCCTTGCAGGTCTCATTGGTCTTTTCAAAAAGATCTTTCCAAGTGGATTCACATCTGCATAGAAAGTTATTTCTGTTGCACTGGCCTGGCTTTTCATATTTATGCACTACAAATGTTTTATGGTGGTAAGACCTCTCTCTGCATCAAAACTATATGCTGTTATCAGACCTTACAAATCCTCCAGTTGAGTTTTCCTTACAGAATTTCTACAAGCTAGACATATAGACAATTTTAAGATGCAATAAATCTGAAATTCCAGAATGTAGTTCAACCTTTTGTCTTATATCTCCTCCATCCAACAGAACTCTAAACCAAATAACCTCACTGGGAAACAATGAATTTAGTGAAGATTGCATCTACTAAAGTTTTTGATGTGAAAAACAACGCTCTCTTTGGTCTATGAGATTGCGATATATATATATTGCTTATCAAAAGCAGAGCACTTTTTCCTCTGTGGTTAGAAACTGATTCACAAATTCTCATAATGGAAAAAAAGAAAGGTATCAAAGACAGATCAATTGGCTCAGAAATTTTGCCTGGGAGATTAAGTCTGTATGCTGTGACTACAAAAGAAAGCTTCCAGTAAGTAGTAAGGAAATGAAAACACCCTACTAAAAGACAAAATTATGGAAATATATATATTTTTTCCAGCAGGAAAAGTGTGGGTATTCATATTGTCTGACTTTATGCAGCCAACACTGTTGCCTAAGCAAATGCAGAGAACCATATCAGTATGAGATACATCCAAAGCTGATTCAAAATGCCTAGCCTACCAGCACACTTATTTTCCCCACATATTAAGCTGACTGCTATACTACAGTTTATGCATAGCCTGAGTTATTTCTGCTTTGAATTGCTTTGAGATTCCCCCTCTCTTTACTGGCATGCAGGACCAGGGGAGACTTAGACTCCCTGCTACTCCATGTGTTCTTGGTCGCAGCATGGATAAAATGTGTATCTATGAAAGAAATGTCTTTCCAATGATACATTTTTCATCTGCTTTAATAGGAGCATATACATAAAAATAATAAAAAGGGCAACAAAACAAAATGCTACAAAGATGATACAATTATCACCTTGGGGATAGGAGAAGGAATGAGCCAGACATGACAGATGTGAGTTGCATCACTTAGTGCCTAGCTGGCAGGCTCCTGGATGCTGAAGTGGTAAAAGAAGCCTAACAGAATATGACTGGAAAGGTAATGGAAAGCAGACATGAACCTCTGATTGATGGTTAGCTAAAACACTAAATTCAGACTTCAGAAAGGATGAAAAATATTTAATTTTTCGTAAAAACGGTGCTGAATGAACAGTGTCAAGCTCAATTCATAGTTAGCATTTTAGCTAATTGCAGTCATGCATTTAAAATTACTACAACTGTGGGGGAAAATGAAGTTAAATTTGTGTAGGGAAGCATGGCGGTTAAATAGTGATTATCAAGGAAAATTATGGGGCTTCTGGGAAGCACTCAAAGCATTGATCCCAAATAATTTACCATTCATGGGTAAAAGACTGCACGTTTTATAGTTCCATAGAGTATTACTTTGTCTTCAGTGAGAGAAGAGGTAAGGCCCTTAACATACCACAGTGAGACCTACACATCCTGCTATATGATATATAGGCTATAAAGACAGAACACAGCAAAAGCTTGAACCTTTCCTGCATCAGACCATGTAATTATGCAGAATTACATAGATTGACTCTTATCACCTATTCTGAGACAAGTGAAATCTTATTTTCCTGCCTCAGAACTGCAGAGACAAACTGCAGGACTCAGTACCAACATCTGTACATCAGTACATTTTGGGTTGGTTTTACCTAAAATTCTTGATAGAATGGACCACCTGAATGGTCATTAGAGGTTGGATGCACAAGATGGACTCATGGAGCACATCTCTCTTTGAGCCTATTTGCATTTTAGTCCAAATCAGAAATGAATCTTCCAATCTTACCTCCTCTTAGCCTGTAAATGACCATGGCACGTAGGATGCCCTGATAGGCACGTTCCTATCAGGGTAAACTAATTAAAGATTCACTCCAATCTGATGAGACCCAAACTCCAACAGGCATTTAGTCTAAAGGAGCAGGTAACAGCTAATGACTGAAACCCACTAGGTGAAGTTAGATACCTACTACCAACTGTTTTGCTATAAAGACTTACTGCTCCAACTGGATCATGCTAGGTGGTTAATATGTTCACAGTCAAAGTGCCTGCCTTAGGCCAGCTCTGTTTTCTTTAAATGGCACTAAGTTAATTAAAAAAAAAATGAAATAATTACGATAAATAAAAACTGACCTGCAGCAAGCTACTCTTAGTGTTTCTGGATAAAAAGCTCTTTCTGCAGATTATACGTATTCTGATTTTTTTTTAAACAATGCTATGCAACATGCAAGAAAGAGTGTGGAGAACCATGTGAACAAGATTAGTGTTATTTTTTTAAAAAAACTTTCTTGGTTAACGATTTTTGGGATAGAAAACAGACATTTTTCAGCTGCACTGCTTAATTGCAGAACCAAGTTGGTGTCAAAGGTTTTCATGGGAAAATATAATTAGCACTGACTCAAAAGGCAAATAACTTCTGTTTCCCTCCCACCAAGTAGGCAATAGCTTTAAAGCTATATTTAAACTTTATTAAACTCACTTCACAACCTGAATTTTACAGTGAAAAAGACACCAATGAAATTAAGGTTTAGGAATAATAAAATATATAGCACAAGCACAAGCTAAACATCTACCTCAAGCTATAGCACAAGCTAAACATCTACCTGCCTTGACAGATCAGAAGTTATGTCAACATGGCTCAGGTAAATTCCTTGTTGTTGGCCATCATTACTCAAACTGCTGTCAAAGTACTTAGCCAGTTGAATCCAAGGAAGTTTTTTTTATTTTTTTTTTATTATTATTATTTTTATTTTTTTAAGGCATCTTTTTTTTTTTTTTTTTCAACCGTAAGCAGCTCTAGTTTGACTCTCTGGATCTAGAAAGCTTTGAGAGACTTTCAATTGTCCTTCCACGGTGACCAGTCCTATTCTTCAGGATCCTTCCTGATATCTATACGTCTTTACTAGAGGAATGCTAGAATGTGTGAATGTGAGACCATCCTCCAAACATGCAAATGGCATGTGTGCTTAAAAAAAAAATCAGGAAAAAAAATACTGTTAAGCTTCTGCTCCCACTGCTAGACTTTTCACATTTGAAATAACAGGAATAAATTCAGCCAAAACAAGCAAACAAACCTCAGTTTTGAAACAAGAGTCGTCACGTAATCACGTTTAATCTCAGAAACATAATTAGCATTGATGTTAGGTGAAAGAGGTGTCATCTCCTCTGTCCCAATGTCATCAAGTAAACTCAAGCAAAAGTTCCTCCCTGGAACATTATGGTTTTGTAGTTAGGATCAACTAAAATTTTTAAGTTATATAGAGTTTCCCAAGCCAAAGTGATGCCACTAAAATCATTGACTGCTTTCTTTCTAAAAATGTAAGATCTGGCATGAACACTGAAATTATCATTTAATTCAGTACATCCTAAGTCTTTCTCTGCTCAGGTCTTCAAGAAAATGTATGGGTATTTGAATATTCACAGGAAGCATATTGATACAAGTAGTCTATCAGTACAAATGAGAAGCTTTTGATAGCCAAAACAAATCATTATAACACACAGAAATCAATATCTTTCAGTTCTTTCATTATACTTCAGTTCTGCTCACATCCTCATACTGTTGAAATGATAATAAAGAACTGCCCTTGTCAGTTGCTCAAGTAGATAGCACAACAGTCATGGATTTTAAAGAAATACTTGCTAGGAAAAGAAAATCCTTTAGGGGAATGTTTCCTTTCCATATTTTCAGGCAAATGCAGGAACAGAAGCACTCAGCTACTGTTTAGACCCCCGCCCTTTGTTACCTTCAAATATCAAAATATCACTGACTCATTCTTGGCAGACAGTGCATTTTTGTGACATTCTAAGTTAAGTGGAAATTAGAAGCATCCACAAATCTGAAAATCCAAATTCGCTAGATATGTATTTTAACACCAAATATTTACTCTATGTAATTTTCAATAAATTTAAATTAGCCTATCTACAAAACAAGAAGATTTCACAAAAGCCATCATATATATTTATTATTTTTAAACTAAGTTTTTAACTAGAAGAGTGCAGAATGGTGCAAGTTCATGAAAAGTTTGCCCTGAGAACACACTGCGTCCTGCATTATTTCTGATGGGGAACCTGGAATTTCTTTACTTTCAAGATAAATGTACTGTTTCTGAAAAGGATTCCACAGCTCCTAGTCCCTTGGAACTGCAACAATAACTGGACTGAGCAATTAAGCTTGACCAATGCTGAGCAAAGATGGGCAATTTTTAATTAATTAGCATGGGAGGCCTTCTGGACAGGTCATATTTATCGTGCCGTTCAGCCTTTAGAGTACTGAGCGGTTTTGTGAAACAGAATAGGGACTAATACCACCTTACTATTATAAAGAGCATGTAATCCTAAAGGTTTCTGTACTGTTTTAGGGACTTCACCAGGAAATTGAATATTTGTCTGAAAGAAGAGAGCCAGTGGACTCATCAAAACACAAATAATAAATGAGAGGAAGGTACAAAGTGAGGCAGCTATGTTTCCACATTTCCTGAAACTGTACCAGATGGCCCAATGCTTGCCTTTCATTAACTAGTGTGCTGGGATAAAGCTGTTTTAATTAAATCACTAAACTACCACTAATTCTTTGTTATTTTTCTAACTCAACAAATTCAATTTTTTTTGTTTCGTTCAATACAGCAAATTCTAATTAAGTCTTGTAAAGTTAAAATTATCAATAATTAAATAAAATAGATGAATAATGATATGCAGTTGTCTCTGTTGTAATACTAGCAACAAAACACAAGTTTGAGGCACACAGTAGCTTACAAGGAAGGAACGTTTTGCTGGAAAAAGACACAACAGAACAAAATATTCAAGCAAGAACTTTATAATCTACTTGCTAGAGCATCACAAATGCTGCCAGCACGCCGATCAAGACGTAGGCTGTTTACCACCAAGCATGCAGCTTTTCACTAAGATAACCTCACAAATGGTACGGTCTTCGCAAAACTGATTTTGTGGCCCCACAAGTCATACAGCTTCAGCTTCACCAATTTTATAACACGCAGCACTCCAAGCTGTAAAGAGCAGGTCCCATCTCTGCTCAGCTTTCGCTTTACCACAAAGTCAAAATCTTGTCAGGAAAGTAGCTGGAGTGCCAGGCATTCTTGTTACCCTTTCCTCCCTCATGGCCTTTTGGGGGAAAACAGCCAGCTGAGCAAGCCAGAGCAAGCCACCAAATGTCCTAATTGTTCCCAGCAGGACTAGCAATTCAGTCTTATCTGAGTGTTTCCCCTCATTTCGCTCTCTGCTTGCAGCAAGCAGTCCTAGGAGTGCAGAGCATTATTTATTAGGAGCTGTTCCTTCCCTCAGCTATAGTCACAGTCAAGTCCTTCCTTTCTTCATCTAATGTGCTGAAATTTGAGAGCCAGCAGAAAAAAAAAAAATCACTCCATAATCAGACTTGCTCTTTCCTTTTTCCCATGCAAGGCCTCGGGCAGCCTTCTGGGTGCCTGACGAAGAGGCACATCAGCTCTAGGACAACAAAGGTGCAGCCCAACAGGCACACAGAGTCCTGCAGGCTAAAGAGTGAGGAACAGGAAGCAGAGGAGGACTGCTCCTGCTCCAGAAGGGCTCCTTCACATTCCTTGGTTAAAAAGTAACACGGCAGAGCTCAGGGGCCATGTTAAAACACACATTCGACTTCCTCAAAAACAAGCTAACATTTTATTATTATTATTATTATTTCTAGTTAGAGAGTTGAGCCTACTTCATAGCCTATGAACTCATCCAACAAAAATACTTCCAAACTCACAGACAATTACTAGGAAATTTTTTTATTTTTCTTTTTATCAATTTGTATGTATTTTTCAAGGCAGAGAACTGTACAGAAAATTGATACTACAAGAAAAAAAAAAGAATTTATGATTACAACTGACACTATGTTCATATTCCAGCTCCATTCATAGCCTTCTCTGTGTGGGGGAAAACGTCCCGCCATTAACATGTGTGCAAGGCTGACAAATATATGAAATCAGTACAGAAAACAAATTTACCTCCAATAGAGGAGAATCTTCTGTCAGGAGAGAGAAAATATTGCTGTTAAGTGAAGATATTTTTTTTTTTTTCCTGAAAGCTGGATTGTAGCAGAGACTGTTGAGAGGATGGTGGGAGTAGCACCCAGGGTTAATTACCAGTGTCACCCTAGAGAAGTCAGATCATTAGCAGCACACAGAACGGATAACTACTTCCTTAGGTAACAGCTGCAGTGCTAATACTCTAAAAAAAAAAAAATGGCAAATGAGCCTCTATCAAATATTTATGCCAAATGCTCAGCTATGTGTATGACAGGTGTAACTAACCTGTCCAGTTTTTAATCTCTTCCATATTTGTATTTATGGTTTTTAATTGTGTAGTCTTGATACACTCACCCGTGAATTACGCCTGTGCCAGAAAGCTAGGAGCTGGACTCATTCGTTCGCATTCTAATAACTAATTATTTGGCTGTTAAGAAATGGTGATATTCTAGGAGATGTATTTGCTTGGTTTTATTCCTGAGGCTTTTCTTAAAATATATATACACATACACACACGTGCATATAGGACACATTAACACCATTTTTCCTCTGAAGCATTAGAGGAAGGAAATGCAAGCAAGCAGCTGAATTACATAAAGGGCTGCTTTCTTGGAAGGTTTCCCAAGTGATTAGTTCAAGAATTTGAGTTGTCAGAGAAACCTCAGCTGCAGAGCCTGCTCCTAGAGATGGACAGGCTACCAAGATGAAGCGTGCAGCATTTCTGCTGCTGTCCTTCTGAAGTCACTTGCAAACTAAGAAACAACTCAAGGCTAAGACACCAAGTAAATCTCATCCCCGGTGCCTTTGGGGCAACACATCAGTCTGACTCCCTCCCAAACGTGTTCAGCTCCTGTGGAAGCACCTCCCTGCCCCAGCAGTGCTCAGGCAGTGGGGTGAGGCACTGGGGCTCCCTGTTGACAGAACTCATGGAAGTCTGTAAAAGTCACGTACTGTGCAGGTATAAACGCTGAAGAGCACCGGTTCTCAGAGTGGATGCATAAACCTCCTTTAACAACCATTTTGGGGAAATGATTAAGAGACAAATATACCACAAAATATGAAGCCTATCAGCTTTTATATTGGTTTTAACTGAAAGAAATAAAAGTTGTAGCCAATTTTAGTTATAAAAACTGGCATCTCAGGCTTTTTTCCCCTTTATATTTATTTAAGCATCAAGTCTTCGTCAGAATCTCTCTCCCCTCTGCTCTGTGTGCCTCCCTCTCCCTTCCCAGAATGGAATTGTTCATATTAAAGAGATATTTGTCTTTTCATACATTTCTTCCTGTTTACTTGGCAAAATGTAATAGTTTATAAAACAATTATTATTATTTCCTGCTTATTAAATCCTTTGTATTGATTAACAATGCATACACATGCAAACATAGAGAACCTCAACTGCAGCCTCCATTCCCAAGAGAATACCCAAAGAAAGCGCAATTTAAAAGTGCTAATGTTTCATTACACTACTAATGATAATGAAACAAGGCTGATTTACATTGCATTCTGACAGATGACATTGTTGTTCAGCTTTTCCTCGGGAAAAATTGCTAACCTGGATATGTTCCTCACTTGGGAAGAGACTGTGGAAAGAGGTGAAGTGTATACAATGATGCTTTCTTCCTGTTGTTTGTGATGCTCAAGCTGAACTGTACCTCTATTAACTAAGGAGCTTAGCAAGGTCACAGTCTTTAAGGGATTATGCTCTACTTAATACTAGGTGTAAAATATTTCTCACCTGTACTAATGCCTCAGAAAAATCTTGAAGAATTTCAAAAATTACTTTGAATAGGTTTTGGGTGGGGGACTTCCCCCCGTTTCCCTTCGAGATTTTCTTTGTGCAAGAAAAAGAGGACTGTATTTAATGTATTTATTTCTTGCTACTGTTCTGAGATAGAAATTATGAAAAAATTGAAGAGATTAGAGAATATTTGCAGCTAGTTCCACTTACCTTTTGAGAAAAAAATACCATTTCTTTGCAAGCTTCAAAAGAATAAATAGGAAAACACTTCAGAGGTTTACTTCAGATACTTTTTTTTTTTTTTTTTTTTTTTTTTTTTAGAAAATACAGGGAAAAGGAGAATGACAAAAGCAACCGGAAGAGAAACCTCATTTCTTGTCCATATGCCCTCTGATCAAAGGGAAGACAAGACAGAATATATTTTTTTAATTGGTTGCATTATCTGGAAAAAATAATGATATCAAATCCACCGTACTAAGGTACTCAAGATGCTATAGTCAAAAATCACTAACATTACTGAATTAAATGCATGATGACCACTTAATTAGGTTTGCATTTTCAGTCTTTAACATGTTTGTATTTCTTTTAAACCTAAACTCCTTGGATTTACAGTAACTGGTCTAGAGATCATTACGTGACTTGTTAATTGTATTTCATCCTAAACTGTTATCAATACAAACTTCCTATCAGTCAAATTCTGCTTGGGAACAAACACAAATTACTTCCAAAATTCTCTCAAGTACCAGAAATACAACTGTTTATTGACTCATGTATATTGTCAGGAATCAGATTTGATCTCAGCAGAATTCTCTCAGTAGTTCTCCTCTTCCTTTGGAACACAAATGAAAATACTTCGACGCTTTAATTATCAGTAGTGCTCTCAGAACAGAAATTATATTTTAACCCTGAACTGCCCAGTCTTTCTCCTCCCTTCTTGATCTTAGATAAAGCCTTCAAACTTACTCATCTGTAGGGAATAGGTAAAGAAATTAGAAGCCTAACTAGATTATTTAAGTCATAATTTAAATCTCTGAAATTTCCAGTTTATCAAGGCCTGAAGGTCTGTAAAGAAATAATGAATAAATCTACCTTAATCAGAAAGAAGTCCACTCTTCCTCGGCTTGACATTTTCTGCTTTGTGCCATGTAATTTTTGTAAGGAATAATTATACTTCCTATTATCTGAAAACTGATAATATTTAAAATGTAGACATAGGCACTGTGGTCTGCAGTCCGTATAAAACATTCCATAGACATGAAGCATTGCAGCTGCTCAAACTCTCCACACATTCCACATCGCTTTTAGAAATACACGGTTTTAATTAAAAACAACTTATTCTTGCTGGTTTGGATTGTTCTGCAACAATCTCACTTATTAATCTTTGACCCTATACACCCAAAATGTCACTTGCTAAATTAGCTGTCTGCAGTACTGCTCTAATCAGATTATTTTAATACATATGCTTGCCATTGGCTCCTTTGCAGTCTCAAATAGATGCTTCACAGCCACTCTGATTTTTTTTTTTGAACAAAGTAATTCTGAACTATTCATTACATTTGCTGATCGTGTCAAATTATGAATGATAAAATTATTTGCTGTGTCAGAGTAAATGTAATATTTTATGTACCTTGCTAATAGGTTCATATGCATGCAAAACTCTTTGGTAGTCTAGAAGTAGCACGTTAAATTCACTTAAAATACCATTTTTCCCCACAATATATCTTAGTTTTATACATACTGTTTCAGCACACTAAGATACAAGTAAAAATTCAAATGTAAAAGCTGAACCCATCATCATTACCTTTCACATATCCATAGTTTATGGATGACAATTGTCAGTTATCTCCTACTTTAAAATATTAAATGAAGATACATGTTCTTCTCTTAAATGTTTGTTTGTTTTCCTTTTTTTTCCTCCAGTACATCAGTATACACCGGTTCTATTTACAAACCAAGTATTTAGAGACCAAGGAAGAAACTACATCTATTTCATACCCTAAAGTACCAGAATAAAGAGTAATTCTGCCATCAGGAAACTGGTAAGAAGCAGACACTGGACTAGGATGGTCATTGTACACAGCAAATTAAGATGCTTATTTTGAGCAGACTCATTTTAAAGACAGACCTTATCTGAATTCAAGAAATAGGTACCTCAAGATATGCAACTCATCAGTGGACCTACCCTGGGACAAAGAAATTTTGATAGATCCAAGCTGTATTATCTCCAGGCAGAGAATAACAACTTCCTTTCATCGGGGAAACAGGGAGCTGAAAATGGAGAGGAGCAGTGTTCTTCACTACCACCTCTTGCACACATTACCATCAGTGGAAATGTTATTTAGTCACTGGGGGAAAACGTTTCTACTGAGCACTAAAATTTGAACAAAGTTGACTTTTCATAAATTGTTCATTTGCTAAGTCTGTCAGTTGTTACTAAAATCTACTTTCCCTGAGACTGTAAGGTCCTATAAAAGAAACAGCTTCCCAGTCTAGTAAGTGAATGCATTGTGGAAAAAAAGATATCATTTGGTAATTAGAGTACATCAAAAATTTTATCCTCCCCTCTTATTTCTTTTAAGGATTAGTTTGTTTGTTTTTTCTCAAGTTTCATAAAAATAGGTAATGAAATTATATTTTTTTAAGAGGAAAATCGAAGTCTTGCATTAACATTTTTTTTTCTGCAAACAGTACAAAAAATTAATAGGAGGTGTGAGAATACATTACTTAATTCATTTTCTTCCAGTGGGGAGGACTGGATACTATAGGATGGACCTTTGAAAAACTAAATAATATCCAAATCCAAAATTCTCATCCATTTTCCTTATGCACTCTAATTAAACTGTCCCTCATGAACTCTTCTGTAAGAAAGAAACAGTTACTTTGCTTCTAAAGCACTGATTTTAAGAAAATAATGTATTGTTTGTATTTTTGCTTCTCAGGTGGAAACAACCATTGAATTGTACTGCTAGCTGTTTGTAAACTGTTTTTGTTTAAAAAAATAATAATAATAAAACAAACCAAAACCCAGGCTAGCTCTGCAAATATTTTAATCACAGACTGTAAGAGCAGAGAGGAAAAGCAAGCTTCATGGTGAACAAAGCAGTCTGTCACGCTATTGTGCCCTGAGGGTGAATATAATGCTAGATGTTTTATCAAATAAAATAAAAACAGCTTGTACCTTTCTTACATTAATTGGTTCGTGATTGAACTTTAATAAACCCACAAATTGTCTTCAAAAGTTTCCTTCCCATTTTTTAAGCTTTATCTTTTTATTTAAAATTTCCTTTTTAATGGAATTTCTCAAGTTCAGTGCAGTGACAGGGTTTTACTGCCATTGAGTGCTTTATTCTATTTCAAAGCATTTCAAGCCAGCATATGCATTCTTGCTCAAAATATTTTATTCTAATTTTCATCATATTTCTCTATAATCTTTTCAACTGGCTTATCTATATATGTTTTCTATATATGTTTTTTTTTTTTTTTTTTACCTTTATGGCTAACTCAACCAGAGTTGTACTATTTAAATGTAATCCTCTAGTAATATAGTAATATTTTGAAAACATCAGAAAGGAAAAAGGAATAAGGAAACAATGGCAAAGTAAGCATTTAAAGTAATCCATATCCTTAAATTGCTTGTTTCTTGCCACCAGCTAGCATATTTAGACAGCCAAAGATAACCTAGCTTACAGGAGTTTACATACTAGATATGTGAATATGTTACTTTCTGTGTATTTAACTTCAGATTCACCTGTTCTGAGGATTATGATTTTTTTTTTTCATCTGTCTTTCAGTGTAGTGCGATGTCTAGAATTAAACAGGTGGGAAACAAAATTGTAGGCAGTCAAAACAGAGAATGTAATGGAAATCAGCTTCTACCTGAACTCCAGAAAAGCAATCAGCTTATTCAGCCTGGTCATGATTAGTGAACTGACTGATGAAGGGAAGGGGCTTTGCAAAAACTCACATCCCTCTGAAAGATGAAACTGTAGCATCCATTGACAATAAAATAAGTATGATGAAAGTTCTGTTTCTATATCTGCATGTATATTGCACTAATGCTACCTTTCCAGTTCTGTAGCTTTTAAATTCAATCATATCACTGTTGATGAAGCCAGCCAGCACAAAGTCTTTAAATTAGACCACTAAAAATAGCTGTTCAGTGTAAGACCGGGTTAAGACTGGATCTCCTATTTAGAATAGGACTGTATTCTAAACTACTCAAGTTACGTGTCCACCATTACGAAATTTATCATTCTAACAATTTCAGGAGAATCTCAGGGAGTGAGGGAAGAGTATGGAAGAGTCTGGAAACTGCTCCCATCAGCTCTGACTTAAAAGATTCAGCATCCTACCCTTTCTTGTCAGATGAAAGTTATCCAGTCTTTCATGCAACTCCACTGCTATACATTTTATGAGGCACTTTACAGTTGTGCAAATTAACCTTTTATTTCCATAACTCTAGTGTGTTTAGCAGAATGAGGCATCATTAGATTTATGAGGCCATGATATAATTACTCTGAAGATTTTAACTATTACTCTTGGTTTAAATAGACAAAGAAAACAAGTTTGCTTGGAGGTCCAGCGTATTGACTTTGCTTACTTCAAATTTTTTATGCTGAAGTCTACTAAATGACCATCCATCTTTTAAAAGTAGATGTGTTGGTCAATTTTAAATCTAAAGTCATGAATTCTCAAGTCTCTCTGAAGTGAAAGCTAGCTTGGAATGCATAGATACTGCAAAATTAGGTCAAGCGCCTTTACGCAACCTTGAATTATTTTACGACAGCGATAGTGAAACAAAGTTACCTTCTCCTAAATATATATATATTTCTCCAAAAAGTCTAAGGTTAGTTGTCTTGTTTGTTCAATAAACCTTGAAAATTAGATAAGATTGGCACCATTTGATTATGAATTACTGGGAAATGTTCCTACCCACCTGAGTGCTGATTTTTGAGCTTCAGAGTGTGAAGTTATTTTCCTATGGCTTTATGGTGGGAGAAAAAATATGCACTTTTCCTTCTTGATCTGTGTAATTATTATTTTTAAGCATCATGCTTGTACTTTGGAGAAAAAACAACTCATTTTCTGAAAGTAGTATTTAATGTCAGTAATCAGCAACAACTGCTTTTTCAAAGACTAGCAATTCAAACTATGCTGAAATAAACAAAACAGCTCTAATACCAATAAATAAATAAATAAAACTTAAAATAGCGTTTCCTCTAATTTTAAACCAACATAAGCCTTACATTGGTATGAGTTTGTAGTCATTACATCAGTGAACATATTCAATTCATCTGCACTCTACAATTATGCACCATACAGCTAAGGCAAATACATAAGTCAAGTAAACTGACAAAAAAAATCACAAAAATAAAACAAGTTATTTTCAAATACTACAGCATCTGTAAAAAAAAAAAAACAACCTACACACCTTCATATAATCTCTTTTAAAAATACATGCAATGACAACACCCCATTCTAAATCTATTGTAGCCAACAAAGGAGCCATTAGCGTATCACAGTTACCATTGAGGAATCAGTTGTTGACCACTTCCAGTGTTATAGAAGCAAGTTTATAAAAAAACTCATACTTGAGTCCAAAATGAAGTAATTTTGTAATAACGGTCAGAAGACCTCTGATGAGAAGACCATTCAGATGTGCTTATACTCCTTGACTCTGTATTTGATTTCCCTATTATTAAAATTAAGTCACTAAAAATTGCTATTTTAATCCCCCAGCTCAGTAATGGCTAGAGGATCTGGCATGCTGACCATTTGAAGAACCACTTTATGAGGCAATATATTTGCAAATTTCTACAATTTTTGCTTCTGGTTATAACTGCTAGTTGGGGAATTTTATATGCAGAAAAACATTTCTGTGCTAGCCCTTTCTCTTTCTAATGAAGTTCATGTCATCTCGTAAGACAACTTAGAGAAAAGAGCTTACTGGTATTCTTGTGATTCTTTTTTCCACCACTAGAATCACTTGCTAACTTCATTAGGGTGATAGCTGTTGTGCATATGAACTCCAGATTATTTTTGTAATCTCACTATAATTTTGTATTGACTATTTAATTCCTTCAATTCTTCCTCAGTACTAAAGAAAAAAAAAAAAAAGATTTGGTACTTCCATCGATCTGTCTATCTCCAAGTAGTTAGCACTCAAATACTGACAGTGCAGGAACTGATTTACTGACTTCAGCTAAACTAGAGACTATGAAACCCCCAAGGATTAAACCTTTGGATTCAACAAGAGCTTTAGAATGAAACAAAAACTCTGGTTCAAAAGATAGCTGACAGATTCCAAGTATAACAGAGTACAGTGAAAACCACTGAAGAAAACAAAAAATGAATAGCAATTCAACACTGAAGCTTTATTTGCCAGTAGCACTGCACACGTTAGAAGCACAGACTGATTTAGGTTAGTAGAGATGTCCAGGCGCTTTCTGTAGTAAGATCCAACTATGGCAGGATGCTGAGAACTACCTAGTTTCTCCATCTTTGAGAACAGAGATTCCCCAACTTCTCTTAGCAGCCTGCTCCAGGGTTGGCCACCCCCCAAGGCTGAGAATAATTTTCAGCATATTTAGTTGGTATTTCCCATTTTCCAACTTTTTGTCTGTCGCCTGTGCACCTCTATGAAGAGCATAGCTCCATGTTCTCTACATCCCTCCTATTAGGTGAAAGAAATCAGCAATGACATCTCCCCTTTAGCTCCTCTCTGCCTCTCCTTGACTATCACACGCAGTGTCCTTATCATGCTGTCTCCCAGCTTCTCCTTTTATGCTACTGGCATGACTTTCTTTATTCTGGCATCTATCTAAAGAATTTAGTTTCCCTGGAGTAATATTGAAAGCCTTCATAACAAGTCTCTCTCTCTCTCCCAGAAGTATTAGGCTTCAGGATTAATTAATTGTATGAGGTACTTCATGCATAAGGAAGCGGGTAGCTGAAGAAGCCCATGCAGAAGTTTTGATGTTGTCATTTTTAACAGTAAAAGCCTCCTCAATGCTAATATTGGACAATATTTCCACACACACACAACCCACAATATTCCTAACTGTCCTATTCTTTTTTCAGGCTGAAGCAGCAGAGGATTCATGGTCGCATATCAATGCAAAAATTCTGCAGAACTAATTCATTGGCCAAGGAAGAATATGACAGTATGTTTTAATTATTCAAGAAATAATTATCCAAAAAAATATTAAAGGATAATTAATATGCAAAGCCATCAGTATGTTCAAGTATATCCCTGAGACACCGACCTCAAAAGTGAGATGCAAGTCAACGCTTGACTTGGAGTGATTTACAGAAACACCTATGCACACAGAGATATGACAATACTAAGAATCTGGGAAAGTGGAGAAATTTTTTGACAAACAACTACGTTCACAACTGCTGATACATTTATAACTGCTGGAAAACAAATTCACCGCTACTGAAATCAGTGGAGCTATGCTGGTATACTTCCTTAAAAAATCAGGTTCCCACTGTAGTCCTCTCCAGCCCCTCAAGATGCTTCTCTTTTGACATCACACTGGAAATCATTCAGTTCTCTAAGTTACTTTCAGCCTAATTTCTTTCTTACCCTTTGTTCTAGCTGAACTTAACAAGAATCATTTCAGGAGTTGTTAAACAACTGAACCCATAGTCTCCAATATTTATTAACGGAAACAGAGCAGAGTCTTATTTTGTCTGATCAATAACAGTTTGAAACAATTAGGACTCAATGAACCACAGCACCACATACCTTACTCACTACTCTACCGTTGCCTGGCAAATCTTTAAGATCATGCTTAATGCATTTTAAATGTATACTTAACATAGAGGTTCTGTTAGCCTTGAGGTCGCTGCTGCTATCTAGTACAAAACAAATGTAATGCCTCATAGCAAAGCATTCAGGTATATGTAGAAGTCTAACACATCATTCAAACTAAAAGCTATGCTTCACCTCAACTACTTTGATGAACGGTGGCCTTCAAAAAAGGAAGCTTGTTGGTTGAAAGCATGTAATATGGTACTTATTACCACTATCTTTTACATCAGAGGAATTCATCCCATAGATCAAAATCATTTTGCTAAACACCGCTGTTCAACTTAGAAAAGCTAATGAGTGAAAGCAGTAGGAACAGTATTCTGCATTGAGAAAAAAAAAATAAATAAATAAATCTTTTTCTCCCTGAAGCACCTTGTTGGCTGTGAAACTTAGCTGCATGACAAATTCAGCTTCAGAACAGAAAGTGTGTTGCTTCTTGTAAGGATAGTCAATTGCCATCTAAACTTCAGAAACTAGCAGTATTTTGTTCCCTGAAATAACCTATCAGTAACTGTGATTTTAAAATGCAATATATTGTCAGCTTCTGTTGCTGAATTTCCCCCCACCCAAAGCTAACTCTAACTCCAGGCTCTTTTGAAGCTATGGGAATGGGAGCAGAAGTGAAGAGCTGTTACCAGAATATTTTGCTGTTACATGTCTGCTACTTAGAGTATCTTTATTGTGCAACCACAGCCTTAATGAGATGTGACCAACATTTGAGATCATTTGGTTATGAATAAATATTAGAGGTTTGAAAACAGAACAATTCTTACATCTTATTTTATTCTCTCAGCAATTCTTGATAGTAAAAATTAAGTAAAGGTGAATCATCTTAGCATTGCTAACTTAAATTTTAAGACATGAAGCAAAAAATGTGAAACTCAATACAAAAAGGACAAAACAGAAGACCACTAGAATTGAACACAACGGGAATAACAATCAAAGTTAAATAAAAATAATAAAAATCAAGCCATTAGAAACATAATTTTTAAACATTCTTCATCAACTTCTTGACAGATTGGACATCGGCTTCTGTTCTCTCATGTCTAGGTCAAATACTCCTTTCCTTTCCCTTCCATGTCCTTTCCCTTCAAACTCAAAGTCCCAAGTTTGTTTCAAAGATGGTTTTATTGTTTGAAAATTAACACACTGTTTATGAAAAAGACAGCTGGCAACGTTGGAAACCAAATCCTCAAGTCATAGGATGGAGAGATGGGGCAATGTTTGTACTTCTGTCTATAATCTGTCCAGGCCTGTTCCGGGTATATCATGTTTTTTATCTATTAGCTGAGCTGTTCTGGGATTCTGCAAGAGCAGCCTATTCGAAAATAAGTCAAAAGAGCAATCCTACAGAAACTAGTGAAAATACTTGTGCATATAAAATAAATCACATTTAAATCCTTCATTTTTATCTTCTAGAATTTTTAGTAAGACATCAAGTACAGACTTTTTTTTTCTTACATCAGCATTTCTAACAAATTGGGATACCAATTCCATTTCCACAGAATATTAAACACTGACCCAGTAGCACCTCTTTTCTCCAGTGTTTATGTATCTAAAATGCTACTTAGGAGCATTCTTAGGAGCAACAGATTCTCGGTTGGAGTTCTCTGTTACTTCGCTATTGTTTCCCATTGTAGCACTACTCCTAGGGTATATTCACCCTTGCAAATTATTTTTGCCCAGCCAAGCTGTCATATCATCCTTCCATTTAGTCACTGGTTCTCAATCATTAATCCAGTGAGGAGCTGGGAGAGCCAACCAACAATTCCTGAAACAAAGGGATTAATATGTGGTCTCCCTTCTCTTTCAACCCAGGACTTTTTCCCTCAAAAAAGCTAGCAAGCTTGGAGAACTCACAATAAGTATCTACTAGCATTCACCACATGGTTTGAGTCAAGACTGCCGCTTCTGTCTGTGTCCTTGAGTAATACAACCAGATAGGAAGCCATTACACATCCTGTCTACAAGAGGAAAAGGTTTTACAGAGGTTTACATACAATTTCAGAGCAGCATATGGTGTAAGTACAAACATTTGCAGCTAGCTTCCCATTTTATAAGCATAAACTCAATACTACCAACACCTGCTTCTTGATGTTTTGGGGGCTTTTCACTGAGTACATACACTCCCTATAATTTTTGCCTTCTCTCATGTCAATTACTCATACATCTTCCATAAGAAATCACAGGCATCACTTCTGAAGTCACATTACAATTTTTCAATTTACAGTTACAAACAAAAATAAGGCTTGATCCAGGCTGCCCTTATGACAAGCCACAACAGTCTTCTTACCTTTATTATTTGTGGCTATCATATTGTAGCTATGCACACTGAACTGTGTTGTCTCCAGAAGACGGGCATAAAAATAAATGATTGCTCCTTCTTAGCAAAGCTACTTAAAGTATCCAGGGGCTTGAAACAGGAACTAGGATTTCTCTCCTTCTGCATCTATTTCTATTACTGCTAGTAGTCTAGTTTATGATAATACATGGTGTTAAAGAATGAAAGCAAGTGGACAAAAGACAATCCATTGATGGCTTCAGTAATAACTCAAGAAATCTGCTATGAATCAAGTTTGAATTAAGGAACTTGGTAGCTGGCACTGCAGATGCAAGTACTCAGGCTGCATCCAGACAGCTACTTATTTTCCAGGATGCACTGAGTAAAAAATAAAAATTAGAAAATAGTGCTACAGAGCTGTTTGAAACCTATTTTTTCCTAAAGCAAAGTACCGCATTGTAAGGAAAATAGGTTTATAAAGGAATTAGGGACCTTCCAAGACAATTAATGGGTGAATAACCTGGCTACATTTGACAGTAAAAGACTGCTTTCACAGATGGAAATAACATAGTGAAGGATGCAGTCTTAATGGAGGTGAACTGAAAGCAAACAATCACTTAAAAATTGGACAGAATACTCAGGGCATCAGAGAACAAAGTATTCACCGGACCTTGATGGGCAGATGTTAATTAGACTAGCGACCAGTGAGTGCTATCACACACAGAAACATAACACACTGCAAGATATTAGAACTGGAGTGAGAAGTAGCAAAGCCACACATACTGCAGTGGCTCGGAAACTGTAGACATCATGCAAAAATAGTGTTTCATACTTGAAATGGAAGGAAGCTTTTACCACAATAACCAACCAGTGAATAAAAATTATTACAAGAAGTTGTACAATTCTGAAACCTTTCACAGTAAAAGGAGCATCTTAATCTGGAAGTCAGGTGATCAAGGGTGCAGTAGAAAAATCAAGTCAGGCTGTGGATTTTTTTTTGTAATGGCACTGCCAAAATCAGAATTACTCCTATCAACACAGTTGTGCATGATGATGATCAAAGCACAGACTGTGATGCATAAAAACAAGACAGCTATATCATCTACAGTCTGCAGGAATCCTTCAAGATGCTCCTCGCATGCAAGAAATCTACAAGTCTGCCCCAACCAGAACAAGTGCAGCTACCAAGTGAAATGACTAGCTGTGATCACAGCAGCTACATTCACTAAAGTCAAAAGGGGTGGGTTGGGGGTATAATGGTATTATAACAACGCAAAATATTATAACACTGTTATTGAGCAACAGCTTTACTAATACCAATTCCAATGGTGTTTTGTTTGTTTTGTTTTCATTAGCAATTAATAAAGTAATACTTTGATAATGCACCACAGAGGATTAATGTATTCTGCAGGACACTGCTCTTTGATCACTTTTTAGGGGGTGTACTGATCTGTGGCACTGATAGCAAGATAGGACTTTGAAAAGCCTTTTTAATAATTATAATGACAATGAAAAGCCCCTTCATTTCCTTTATCCCACATGAATCTCCATTACTGTGAGCAACCTAAGCCGTGACAATAATAGTGTTGAGTAGCCAAGCAAAAGCATTGAGTCATATCCTAACAAACCTATTAAGAAAGGAAAATTAGTAAGATCACATCTCAGTGCCATGATACTCACTCTTTTCATGCAGCTATGCAATATATACATATCAGCTTCTGCACTCCTACATTAATAAAGAAGCTGCAGGCTTAACCTGGATACCCTCATCTCAGTTCACATCTGCAGCAATGTTCTTCTTTCCTGCTGTTTTCTCTTAAAGGACGCCAAGAAAGCAGCATTTAAGTCTTTTGTCTTCTCTTTTGCAAATCCTGCACTGTTATCAATTCCTGAGCAGAGAATTTCCTGCCAGGCACCATGCCCAAAGCCTTGGCAGTCAGAAAGGCTTTAACTCATTCCAGGACAGATTTGAGCATTTTGCATTGAATGGGAAGGAGATCGGTCACAGAACCAAACAACTGGAAGAGTTTAGCAGAAATTAATGAAATAAATCTCAAACTGCCATTTTGAACAGCTTCTTCTATCAGTTCTCTCTCTCAACACACACCCCCCACTTTTTCTTCATGTTGCTCTCAGAGCACCATGGTCAGCATTTTACCATCCAACTAGGGAAAATACCTCCCGGTCTCATTGCAAGGCAAGCCATCTCCTCATACACAACCTCGAGCAGCCCAAGCAAGGCTCAGATGCCTCATCACACCATCATTTTTACACGCTCAACACAGCACTAATAGACCTGGGTCAGCTTTTGTGCTGTTAGAGTGCACAGCATTGTAATTGTTAACTCACTATAGGAATAAGCCACCACTTAATGCTCCCCCCGTTCAAATGAAAGCCCTCAAGCTGTGCGGTAGCGTGCCACCTTTGATAATTCAACCATAATTCATACCAAATCTGAATTAGCATATACTGTAAAATATGCATTTGGCTAAGGCTTTAATGGCTTTCTGAAAAAAATAAAACAAACATACAATGTGGATTCAGATTAAAATGGTGTAAATAGAAGTTAATGAATATTATTACTTGAGTTATTAGAACTTTCTGCTTGAAAAAATTTAATCTAATATTCCCATTTTTAGCATTGCCAACAGCACTGGGGCATGCAGTTCAATAGTTCAAAGTTACCAGCTTTATAATTGCTTTCTACAGACCTTAAAAAGGCATTTATGTTTCAGGATATAACCAAAAGGAATGAATTACCCATAGTCACTTCAAATGCAAAAAAAAAGAAAAAGTTATCACCGCGCACCGAGGCTGCCCATATACCTTTTCCTTTGAGGAACACGAGGAAGAACTAAAATGCATGGTAAACAAGTGAGAGAAAATTCTCTGATGAAAAAATCAGTAAGTCTTGGGCATATCCAGTTCAACCAATACTTGTAAATAAAAACATGTTTTTAATTGATGCTACAGTTTTTTTTCTTTTAAATACAACATTATAAATACCAAATTGTATTTTACATACTGTTTTCTATGCTCTATGTACTCAGAGTATAACAAAAGTCTGTCACCTATTACCCTTATATCACTTAAAGCAGCACACCTGAGGAGAAAGGTTTTCACATGCTATCTTCTGGTTAGATGGTATTAAAACATAGTGACAATTTTAACTTTGCCAGTTAACACAATGCACAGAGCATACCACTGGAAGGAGGAGTTGTTTCATTCTCATACTCTTTGTCTTGTTAATGGCACCATCAGATTTACTATTTGAGTGGCAGTCACAGGAATACCTGAGTGACTACCTATAGCAAGGATGCACTATTTGCTGAGCAACTACTGTGACAATCTATTTTCCGTTACTAAGAAGTATTGATTCAAATAATGAGTCTAAATATTAATCTTGATAGGGGAAAAAATAAGGTAGCTAGCCCAAGAATCATTGTTCTAAAAATCATGTTTCTATCGACAGCATTTTATGAAAAAAATCTTTTTTAAACTTGCAAGCAAGTCAGGTCCTCAGTGGACGAACTTGTCTTCTTCCTGTTGTCATTAAGGGCTCAGTCCATAACGAAAATTCCTTTTCAATATTTAGAAAAAAATGATAAAATTTTTAACACAAATTTGTAGTGTTCAGCAAAGGGATGGAACATCAGTCAGCTTGGGGTCCGTATTCAGGCTGAAGCCTGAGCACATTCACATGAAGCACCAGCCTCACTTCTGCAAGCAACCATTCATTCTCTATAAGTCACAGCAGATAAGAAATCAATCACACAGAACATGTCCAAGTAGTGAATATGAATATGAGCAACTGTGACCAAGTAAGTTGCAAGTTGAAAATTTGTATTTTGTTTTATGGTCTCAAACCCAAACCTGTTACTTTAATCAAACATACTTTTCCAGTCTGAATTGCATACCATACCACATTTTCATAGATTAAAGAACAAGATAAATAGTTATAACTCAAATATGCAGGAGCAGATTGATGCAAATTACTCTCACTTAATCATTCCAAGTGATTTCAAAGGCCTTGCTCCAAAGCAATTTGGCCTCAAAATCTTTAAGGTTCTCTGAGATTTATGGAACTCTTGGTGGATGAGAAAAGGTAAAAACGAAAGACCATCCTTGAGCTAATACCCCTATGAACTCTGTAGTTCTTACTTCACTCTCAGCTACATCAACACTGAAAGTACCATATATAAAAGGAAAACCCCGTGATTTTTGCTGAGGCTATTAATGAGATAATTACTTCATAATTCTGTGTTCAAATGCCATGATCAATAGCTCTGTGAGCTTTTAGAAAGGTGAAGGAATAGTTTCAAAGAGATGATGTGCCTTTCTTTCCTGTTATTGCCATGAATCACAGAATCATCTAGGTTGGAAGAGACCTCCAAGATCACCGAGTCCAACCTCTGACCTAACGCTAACAAGTCCTCCACTAAACCATATCCCTAAGCTCTACATCTAAACGTCTTTTAAAGACCTCCAGGGATGGTGACTCAACCACTTCCCTGGGCAGCCCATTCCAGTGTCTAACAACCCTTTCAATAAAGAAGTTCTTCCTAATATCCAACCTAAACCTCCCCTGGCACAACTTTAGCCCATTCCCCCTCGTCCTGTCACCAGGCACGTGGGAGAATAGACCAACCCCCACCTCGCTACAGCCTCCTTTCAGGTACCTGTAGAGTGCGTTAAGGAAAAATAAGTGGAATTGAAGGACTTCAGAAATTTATAAAAGCTATCAAGGAAAAACAGGGACCACAAACAGACGTCCCCATGGAGTACCGTGATTGAATGTATATGCAAGGAAAAAGCAGGATTCAGTGTGCAGTCCTAGGATAGTTTCCTTTTCAGTTTTAGTGTGTGTCTGTACAATATAGCAGAACTGTCAAAACCTGCTTAAACTAAATGCTTAACTTTAAAATATTCCTCAGAGACCAGTATAACCTGCACTGACTTCATTGGAGATTAACCTCCCCCCCCCCCCCCCAAAAAAAAAAAAAGTCCTTTTGAAAATATCTGTGAGCAGAAGCTCGGATTTTTAAGAATTCCCTGTAAATTTTGGGAGAAAAACAATATTCAAACTCCTTCTACTGGTTCGTAAGGCTTAGCAGTACAGACTGGATCAGTACTTCAACATTTCTAGCTATCGTAAAAAACTGCTTCAGGGATTTTTATTTTTATTGTGAAATATCCAACTATTACTTCTTCCTTCTTGCATTATGAGAAGAGAATGTGTCCACATTTCTGTCAAGAGGCTTGGGACCAGGCTATTGTCTCAATGGTCTGTGAAATCCTTTTTCTGTTTGGATACACTTCTGACACCAGCAGGTGATAGATCGCCTGAACACACTGAAATCCAAACCTCTGATACAAGCAAGGAATTTAATTATGAGCTCAATATTCACTGAGTGCTCATTTTGAATGTCAAAGCCTTCCAGGGAAAGATTTTTCATTTCACTTACACCAGTGCAAAACCAAAGTATGTACAGTGATTTTTTTTTCCAGTTGTTTCTAAATTGTACTGAGGTAACTGGCAGAAAGTTCAGCTCCATACTTCTGAGAAAGTGCACTTGAGAACAGTATGGCCATTGCACACAGCCTCGTCATACAAATAGCAACAGCTTTTTGAGGAGCATTGCATGAATATCCGTCACACTCAAAGACTGACTTTTAATCAAACAATTACAAATAATTCAGTAGTATGTGGAAAAAATAAGCAAAATCCATTTATAAAAGCCTGTTACCTTTTACACCTGTTACAAACATCTCCTTTTATTTCTTCTTCAACATAAAGACACCACAGAGTAAGTCTAGGTAACTTCTAGATACTTTAAATAACTATTATTTGGGCCAAGTTTTGTGCACAAACAATGAGAATGAAAAAGAAATTTGTCCCTGCCTATGGCAGGGAGGTTGGAACTAGATGATCTCTGAGGTCCCTTCCAACCCAGGCCATTCTACGATTCTATGATTTATTACGTTAAAACATTCCTTCAACAGAGAATTACAGGAAGAAAATGATGACAAAAGATGCATTGGAAGCTGACAGATTGAACTATATAACCGGGAGGAAGGCTATGGGCCACCCAGACTATGCAGTTGGTCCAGTTTTGGAGGTTTTGTACAGACAAATGTTCAGAAGTATGGAAAATTCAAGTACAAAGCAGACAAAGGCAGCCAGTGAACTCCAGAACCTCCAAGGGACCAGGCACTGCTGCAAACACCAGCACAGGCTCCTCTATCATTACAGCTAGATTAACATTAGGGGGAAAAATTCCCCTTCTGTCACATAGTACTGTATCAGTGACATAAAAGCCTGAGGCTAAGCTTCCCGAGGGAAACAGCTCTGAAGTGAATAGACTAAAAAAGAGCCTAATCCCAACTAAGCTGCCTGTACCTCATGTACGGGCACAACAACAGCAGCTCTTTAAAGAATGCTGCTGAGGGTTTACTGCAGTTAATAAAGGGGTGAGAATCCTGTACTTCCTAGATATTACCAAAACAATATGGAAAAAAAAAAAGGGGGGGGGAGGAAGATCTTGGCAAAAGTTCAAAAGTAAGAAAATAGAGAAGCAACCCAGAAAAGGGAACTAGGAGAGAAAACTAAGTCTTTCTGGAGTCAAATGCCTCATCTAACAATAAAGTACTTCAGACAGACTTAAAAAAAAGCTGAGACAACAGGCAAAAATTGACAAAGACCTTCAGTGGAGATGAATGTGGTTGTGCACCTAGGTACCATAACCTAATGCTGGACCTGACAAGGACCTGTCTTCCAGCTCAGAGTCACCACTCACAGTTTGGCAAAATCATCCCCTCGCTGAGGGCGGCAGCTGGAAAGGTCACAGAACAAGGGCTGGACATTGCTGGAAGGCCAGTGAGAGCCTGGGAGAGCAGCAGTGTTTTGCTAGGATGTATTGCCAGGCTGCAGTGGATGGTGCTGGGGAAGGTACAGAGAAGGGCCAGCAAAGCGTGCCTCAGGGGAGGGAGCAGCTGCCTTACATAGGGAATGAAAGGCTGAGGCTCCTCCGCCTGCAGGGAGAAGGCTGAGGGGTAGCTCTTCAAGGTTTCTGAACTCACAAAAAAGACAGTGGAGGCCAAACTTTGTTCAACAGATCCCACAATACTTAGAGTAGAAGATACTTAAGAAAATAGGAGATGAGTTGGAGCAAGTAAAGAGGGCCTGTATTTACACAGCTGGTGGCGTCCTCACAGAATTTGAGAGGCAATTTAAGAGGTAAAATCTTACCGTATTACAAAATAAATCTAAATTATGCACTGATCACAGATCCATTAAGACATACTGGAAACCTCAATAGCGTCCTCTAATACCCCAAATATCTCTGGATGTGGAAGTTAGGAGGATACTAAATGAGGGAAAGGAATTTATGAGGAAATAAAACAAGTCAGGTGATGATATTCTCCCCACACAGTATTTTATTACCATACAAGATGGGTGAGATGACCAACACTGACCTAACAGAGCATTTATTACATTTTCATGGCCTCAATAAGTGTTTTTTTCCCCATATGAAAAACTTAGGGTTTTGCATTTATTGCATTTAAAAGTCTATCCACTCCTTTTTTCTTGCAAAAAGACATAAATACCACCTGATTTATTTTCTTTACATTATTCATCTTATTTCTTATATATTTCCATATAACATATTAAACATCTTATGAGAGATAGTTCCCATTCTTACTCTCCAGATTACCTCTAATTCTTTGAGATTTGTATTTTTATATATATATATAGTAATTAGTACTGGCTACTGTTCCAGATGTTGTTACGTAAGACACATTAGTAAATTAATTGTCACTATATTGTGATTTCTAGACTGGCAAATCATAATTGTGCCCTGAGCAGTGGTTTCTGCTGAGCTGTCTAACAAGATGCCCAGGTAGGCTTCCTAACTATACATCATCTAAGCCATATGATGCAAGAGTTCTCCCCTCCACTGCTTGACCTTGGATTTATGAACACTGAACAACACTTCCCACACACATCTCAAATAACTCACAATCTTGTCTGGCAAAGAATAATCAAACAACCTTCTTCCAGACTTAATCCTAAATGCAACTCTCATTTTTTCAAGATTGTGAAATGACATTCATATGGAAATCTAAGGTACTCGATTTGCACCTGTTCTTTTTTTTTTTTCGTCATCCTTTCCTACACAAAACTACCGTGGGTCTCTCATTCTTGTTTGTTTTTCATTCCTAAACAAAGTGTGTGGTTTTATTTATTGTTTTGTTGGTGTTTTTTTTTTGAGTCACCTCTCCTTTCTGATCACTAAATCCCTATCAGTTCTGGTTAAATCACCTGTGAACTCATCACCTCCCATACAATTTGCAGATAATTGTACTTCTCAGCCTTTCAGCTGAAGCAGTCTGGCTGGCTGTCCCCATGTTAAATTAGGCTATCACTGTGTGTGAAGCCAAATATAATCTTTCTTCCTTTGGTGAAAGATGACCTATATGCTTAGCACAAGTATGGAGTGGCATGCCAAGCAAAATATCTAGAATTTGGTCATCTTAGCTGAAATTAATTTTAATATTTAATTCAATCACAAATTGGCAAGAAATCAGTTTTTTTTTTTTTGATAGAAAAAATTATAGTCACAGAAGACTTCTGTAAAGATGACCTACTCCCATTTCTTTAAGAAATGTTTTTGAAACTGCATTAAAAGTTGGCTCAGAAGGCTATTTTCAGTTACAGAAGTTTTAATCATTTTATCTCTCACGTAATACTAACTAAAAACTTAGAATGCTGTAACCCATTGCAACGATTTTCTTGCCCATTTAGCATAAAGTCTGTCCAGGGATGGAGTATGACTTTAGTGACACTGCTGGACATGTGAAATCACTATAAAGAGGCACTATATGGAAAGTCTCAATCTGACTTTGGACATGTTTTACAAATTAATTCAAATTCCTTGACAAAAAGTTCATTGTCAGATTTGCTGCTTCATGCCGGGTGCTACCCAAGCACAAAATATTTCAGCGCTAGTAATCAGACTGGGAGAAGATTCCTCTAGTAACAAACTAGCAGCTAGAGTACTTGGAATTCATGGACTTTGAGCTATATTCAGTTTTGAAACTACATTAGGTTTTGCTTCTCCCTAGTGAGAAAAATCAAGTTGCAACCTATTAATGAGCTTTTGGAAAGTCCGGTAATTCCATGGCTGCTGTTTCTGGCTCAGGTATATTGACAACTATCTTTTTTCTGCCTGTTTCAAGTAAAGAAAAATCCATATATATATATATATATATATATATTATTTTTTTTTTAAAAAAAAAGGAATGATAGTTATCACTGTGATCCTGCAATACAGCTTACAAATACTCTCTGGTTGTTGTGTAGTAATTCTTTAGAAGCAAAGAAAAACAGCCTCCCTACTGCATACTTGAAGTCCAACTAAATGAAAAATAAAATAACTGTTAGAAGAGACTGTAACAAATCAACCTTCCAATCTACAGAAGAGGTAAACAGCCCTCATATGAAGTTTATTTTAAACTCTAAAGGTCTTTTAACTTTAATGGCTACCGACGAAGCAAGTTGGACCGAATTATCCCATGAACTCTACTTGACAGTACTTTGTCTGAAGAAATCCACACCCTAAACAAAGAAACACACTGCCTGAATTTCTATGCAAGATGTACTAGGAGCCTCTGCTAAAAGGACACGGTCCCTATTGCTTGTCAAGAAATTTAATTTGTCGCGCAGGACACAGCTTTTGATCTGTGCAACTTTTCCCTTTTATTCTTTTCATGAACACTGAATGTTATTTTTAGTGCTTATTTATAGACTCATACAGATCCACTTCCAGAGATGAGCTTTAAGACAGGAGAAATACTTACAAAAGGAAAAGGAAACAAAACACTGCACATTTCTTCTGCAGGTACAGAACCTCATAACAAGGTACGTGGAGGTGCTTCAGCATTTCTGTGGGCCTCCTAGAACAAAAGAAGCACTGAACTTTATGTAGCATCCAGCAAAGATGAGGAGGGTCTTATGGAATAGACTTTGTTTAGCACACCAAGCAGTATTAAAATATAGGAATTGCTATTAATTAACCGCACATATACTAAATTGCTTGTCAAAACCCAGGAATAAATCAGTCTACATCTAAAAGAAAGGAAGATGGATAAAGCAAGACTAATCTTAATATTTAAGCAATACTTAAAGGCTGCTTGTTGATGTTTAGCTTTTGCTTATGAGAGATTCTTCGCCTCTGCACTATGCAGTGCAGGTGTGCTCCAGTGTAGGCCTTGTAGTCTTGCTACCCAAAGCAATTTAACCAGGCAATAGCTTCCCTCCACTAGCACTAAATGCACACAGAAGTACAGGCCCACCTATCTTGTCCATACATCCATGAGAAAGCTGCCAAGGATATTATTTGGACCTGGAAACCAGCCAGAACACCTGGGACGTGCCTTACAGGTACAATCAGTATGTGGCCATGTACTGCAGTGCAGCAAATTTAAGTTGCCCAAGCAATTTCAATTGTGTGGACTTAACAACACTGGAAAGACACTGGCTGTGAACATCACAGCAATTTAACTTTTATTTATTCTGAAATTAAATACTTTCATTCAAAGAAAGTGAGAAATATAAGCTAAAAAGGAGAAGAGACCTGCCAGAGTTCACTATAAAAAATGAAACTGTGCTGCAGGATTAGTTGCATGTCTTTAGAAGATGAAGGTTTTATTAATGTGTTAGCTATATATACACTTGTTATTTATCTATTTGATAATAAATAGTACAGAAGTAGTACTAAACATCATTCAGGCTAAGAGAAGATGGCAAGGAGTACCTTTTAGACTAGTAATTCTGAGAACAGCAGCTCAACCTACCCTCAGTGATAGATATTTTAATGGCCTGCAGAATATATCCAAGTACATAGAACAGAAGCCTCAGAGGAAATGAAAAACTCAGGGAAAAATGTGATCTAATTAGAGAAACTACAAACATTCCAAAAATGGGAGAGAATATTTGTCATTAACACCTGCAAAATGTTTTAATGAGATGTACATAAACCTTCAGACTTCTGGACTTTAAGTGTTAGCCAAAGTTTTACAAAACATTAATTAGCACAGCAGAAAAATCTGTGACAGAAGTAGTAGGGAGGGAGGGAGGGAATAAAATTATTATGTTTGTTTTCTGAAGAAAAGTATTGCATTTTCTTATATTAATAGGTTCCGTGTTGTAGGATTGGAACCGCTTCTTTCCATTATTAAATGGAAATACAATTCGATGGCTGATCGTTAAAGGGCTTTGTTCACCCACTGAAACACAGCATTATAATCCTGTGCAAATGAAGCACATGCACCTTGTTTCCCCTGATCAGCAAGAAACATAAGGAATAACAAGAATCTTGCCTTCATATCTGCACTACTGGGCTACACACCGGATGTTTTGGGGACAGACTGTCAGGGAAAAAGGAAAGCCACAAAACTCCAGGCAGGTTCATTAAGAAGAGAAGATAATGATGGAATCTGAAGTGAAACTTTAAAAGTTCCTGACACTTTGCATTGGAAAGCAAGTAAATGGACATTTGAATGAAGTTTTAAAGCAGCGTCCCAAGCATTAAAACATGAATTAAAATGAAGGTATGCCATGTTCTACTGTTAGTAAGTTTGCCTAATATTTGAAATATTTCTGTTCAAAGACCATGGACGTAATTTCTCTGAAAAAAAATACAGCAAGAAATTGTTTTTACTTTACATCAGGGTTCCGGTACTCAGCCTCAACTTCCTCTGCTTTATCTCAGTGGTACTTTGTAATTGTAAAGGTATTGTATATTCTAAAAATTGTAAAATCTGAGTACATTCATAGCAGCTTTACTTATTCAAATGAAATTTTGGCAGCTGTAGTTTGAGAAATGATCTTTTTTTTTCTTTTTTTTTTTCAGATGAATAGTATTTTCTTTGCTTGAGACTTTCTCTACTATTTAATGCGCTTTTTCCCCTAGAGGGCAGTATATTGGCTCAAAGAAAACACTGGGCTACAAGCGTATTAGTAGTTCAAAACCTCTTCTTTCTTTGCTATTAATTGCTGTAAGGTTGAACGCCCAAGTTAATAAGAAGACGAGAACAAACATACCGCTCCATGTTATCAACATGAATAGGTTATAGATTTTATTAGTTGCTCTCACACAAATTCACAGAGCACATTCTGAAAAAGATTAGTACTTTAGCTGCAAGGAAAGTTCTGGCAGAGACTATTTTCTCAAGTACTTCATTCTGAAAACATGCAAAGTTTCAGTTCCACCACCTCTGTTTAATTTTCCAGTATCACTAACTAATTGAGGACACTGTTTTGGCTACACATCTCCCTGGGAGAAAAGGCACCTGTGTGGGGATTAGTACTGCATGCAGATGAGATCAACTGTTAGTACTGAAACAAACGTAAAAGATTCCAAGAGATTAAGTAGGATGGAAACACAGAGGCCAGAGCCACCTGCTTGAAAAAATCCACAGTCTTTTTAGGTGTCAAAGAGAAGGGTCAAAATCATGACATAGCTCTTCTGGCAACTATTTTACCATCTCTTCACCTACATATGGTACCATTATTGGAGCACATTGTTGCACCCAGGGTGTAGTAGCTTCTACTGTTGGACTGCTAGGAACTCCTTCAAAAAAATTTACAATCAGCCCAACTTTAATTAAAAGCTCACTCCATTGATAGTTTTTTAATCTTTCCATGCCACTAATTCAGGATATTTGATATTGGGTCATTCTTGTATTATGCATTCCTATAAGTCCTTGTTACCAAACACACTAGAGTAAGCAAAATATTTAGATATCTTATCACCAAACCCTTCTCATTCAGTGTGAAAGTCACTAGTGTCCCTTAGACTCTCTCCAATTATCCCAATATGCAAGACAGAAAGGCATATCCATGGTGCATTTGTAATCAAATGAGTCTCAGAAGAAAAAAGCTATGGAGAATGAGAACTATTTATCTACAAGCAGTTGAAACTTTTCCCTTAATTCTTACAGACCAAGCAATTCAAAAAGTTAGCCAAAAGCGTCATATTGTCTGGGTGGGCTAGGGTTATAGGTTAGACTTCAATATTTTATCCAGGCACATTAAGTAATTGCATGATAATTAAAATTAATTTAAAAATCAGCAATGACGTAAAGCTTCCATTCTGCTTCCCTGTCTTTTTAATGGTCCAAGATTTTATCTTGTGGCCAGCTCAAGCACACCTCAGTACTCATGATAATGTCCTTTTTTGTATCATAGATTCAATTCCATATCCTTCTTCCTAATTTAAATTCCCATTAATATCATCCCTCCTACATATTAAAAAGACAACAGCAGTAATAACCTGGACTACTTAACTTATTCTCCCCTGGTTTTACATCAAGTGGGTTTGCCATGACAGAAGCCTCTGGAACACCCCACTTTAGTATTGGTATAATTCAGGACTGATACATTATTTGCATTATTTTGAACAAGGAGCCTTTGCTTCATTTTAAACCATTAGGTCAAAATATAGATGCTTGCAGGGGAAAAGATCAACTGGCACTAGCCATTTTTGAAAAATCCTAATTGAAACAGGTCAGCCTTCATAGACTTTCATTTAATCAGATGGTTTTATAAACCAGTTGTAAGCTTCGGTTATAATTTTCCTTCCCCCAGAATTTTGCAGAAATGTATACATCTCTATATGTATTCAATTTCATTCTTTGGGCTAAATATATAATTTCATATTTTTCCTCACTTGCTAATTTTACCTCAACATATCTTCACAGAAGACAAGAAATTATTTCCTGTGACACATTCTTTTGGGCCCAATTGCATACCCACAAACATAGCTGTCACTGAAGTCACCTGCTTACTGACAAAATACTGTCTAGAAAAATAAAGTAAAAAGCTACACAGTTGTTCAAGCTCTCTATTTTGAGTTCTATGCTACTTTGAAAAAAATCTAGACAGGTACAGGGAATGCTGAGGACTGGCTAGGAGCATGTACAGCTAGTGACATATGTAGCAAAAAGTACAAGGAGAAGGGTAGGGAAAGGAAGGATACATATTAAAAACATGAATTACACTTACACAGTCAAACAAAACTTATTCTATATTATTTCCCACATACAATTATATTTCCTTATCTCAGCATTATGATAGAAATATTTGGGAGAATATATCTTACTTTCACTTCACTTCTGCATTCATGCAGGCAATAACCAATATATGTCATGAATGCAAAAAGCATTGGAAGCTGAAAGTGTAACGTAAGGACAGACATCCCCTTTCCCTGTTCATTTCTCACTGTCTACTGCAGACATAAGCATGTTAATTTGGGCCACTGCTTTCTATTTGCCAGCGTTTCTGCTAAAACAAGAAGAAATATTTGGATTTTGGATCAGAATAAAACCACCTCAATACTGCTCTGGATCAAGGCAGCTATTGAGATCAAGGATACACAAAACCACATTTTGCTTGAGAAGTACAGTATGTAATAAAGATTAAACGCCCTTTTCTGTTCCAAGACATTTCCTAATTACACGGTGAGCCAGCTAGCTGCCCCATCTTCCCTTACTTTTATCAAGGTGTGACCCATCAAGATGAGATATGAGAATATTCTTACAGACAGGCTAACCTATATCTAAATCAGGGCATGTTTCTACAGTCCTTGCTTTCTATGTATCCAGAGGAGAGAACCTGATGCTAGCATGACCAGGCTTACTTGCACAGCAAGGTAAAGGAATGGAGAAGCAGAGCATTTTCATTCTGCTTTGAGATGTGCTGGGAGAGACATACCTCATACTTCTGCAGTACAGATACAGCTGTTGCCTGTATTACTCCCTATTGAGTAGTGTTTTGAAGATTCTCGTTTTACCCATGGAATTTAGAAGGCTCATGAAGTAGAAATGCATTTGTTCTGATATACTATATTAAAATGTTCTGTCCTGAAACATACCGCTAAGCAATACAAATCTTTAAAACTCATAAGCAAAGCTATCTAGCTTTCTTTCTTACTTTATCAAACATGAGACTGTCTTTTCATGTTATATCATCAAAAGCTGACAATTACTAAATATTCATGTCTTCAGAAGAGTAACTACATTGGCAATTTATTTCAAAGCTCATGACGTATAACAACAAAAAAACTCAAAGTGATTGGGTCTTATAATCAAGAGTATTATAAGTCATTTAAATGCACGTGTAGATCCATCACAAGTGATGGTAGAAGCAGTAGATGAGTTATACTATAGCTATAAAAAAAATAACTGAAAGGGCCTGGTATCATAAATTACTAGTTGTGACAATGCATTTTCACCTCTGACAGTTTGCACTAGAATTTAATTGTAGCTATAATGAGGTGTATCATTTGAAAAGCAAGGGAGAAGTTGCAACTGATACAGGACTTCTAATCTGTTTTTATTTGATTTTATAGACATTTTTCTAATACTCTCATTTCATTAGAATTAGACCTTAAACCGTGTAAAAAGATTATTTTTATACAGATAGATTATTAAATATATGTTACCAGTAAAGCTTTTATTTTTTCCCTACTCTTATTTATGCATCGTCACATAGGAATCAAACATTAAAAGATCAAAAATCAACACCTAACTCCCCAAATTATGCTATCCAGAACAGTTGCTTATAATAAATGCCAGTTAGTCACCTGGCACATGCAAATAGTGGCCCCTGACAGTGAGAAAAGAAAACCAGACAATCTAAAAATGCTGGTTCAGTTAAAAGAAAAAAAATCACGCAGCAGTTCATTAAAACATAGAATAGCCATGAAAATATTTCTGCTTGGGAACACGTAGTATTCCTTCTCCAGCTCAGTATTCCATCAACTTGGATTTCATACAGCAAAATTCTTGCACAGTTAAAACCAACACTTCTTTCTCAAAACAGATGGCCAAGGTAGGTCCAATTAATATTAAACAACCACCAGAAGACCTGTATTTTCTCATGATTCTTTCTTGGAAAGCATGGTAGCAAATAAGTCCTTAAAAATTGGACTCACCATTAATGAGTCTTACAAGCCAACTATCACACAGAGCTAGTCGTGCATAGTCACCCAGCTTTACCTTGAAACGCAAGCTCCATCATTACCTCCTTTGGACTTTAAGAAATCTGCTGCCTCTAAACAAGATCTGCACAAATAAACGATATTAATGATGCATACAAAAAGCCTTAAGCTTGGTCATAGCTTCATAGTGCGGGCAAACTGGGTCAACAGGTATAGCAAATAACAAGAACATTTTGTCATTAGAGACAGCAGATGGGACCAAGCAGATTCAGGGCACATACATGAACGATGGATTACAGTCAGTGGAGCTGCCTGAGCACTTCCCTCAGCATCTGTGAGCACTGCAGAATGGCAGCAAAAGCTGATGGACCTGATGCTTTGCATGAATCCTCATAGCTAATGCTGTGCACTCACACAAAACAGTGGAGCTATACAGCCTAAGGCAGCGTGATTATTTACATCTCACTTGACAACGAGGCTACAACCGAAAATATCACAGCCACTTTCCACTTCATCCTAACGACCATATCCTTCCTCTCTGCCTGGAATAGATCTACCCACTTGGATATTTACATTGCTTTTTTCCTTTCCCAAGTTTATCTAGCATTCACTAAAACCTCACGAAGGAAACATACACATGGAGTATAAATGTCTGAATAGATAAAGAAATAAATTCCCCCCTTCATTGGGGCATATAGCAGGTATTAACAGTTTTTGCCCTACCTAATCCAACAGAAACTCTGGTTATCACGCTTCATAAATTTTGTTCTAGAAGTGAGTTAGCTTCTTTGCTCTCTGCAAAATTTATTTAAAATTACCTACTCATGCAGAGTTTCATCTCAAATGCTAACAAGATATGATGTTCTTTACCCTCTAAACTTTTATGGAACTGGATCTGGGACTTCCCTATGTGAATCCTCTGCACCCTCACAAGCAGCAGATGCCTTGGCTCCTCCTGAAGTATATGTGAGTTTTCTAGGATCACAATGCATGGACTTCAGTCAGATGAGTAGCTAACCATTTTTTATGTGCGATATCACAACAATTGCATCTAGAGAATGGATAAATCTATCTGGCCCTTCCATCACCTTAAAAGTACTTCCTAAAAGTACCATAAAAGATGCACTTCAGTATATATTACAGGGTAGTTCGTTGTTTCAGAAACAAACCGTGTTCTATGCATTGTGTATGTAACACACTGATTTTATCACATGATATTTGTGGAAAATCCATAAATACAACCAAGCTCACTGAACTCTACAGTACCTGTGATAGCAATCATCCCCAAACTGCCAATACATATGTAAAAAATAAATCTAAAAGCAGCTTTCATTTCACAATTCATGAAAGAGAACGAGGAGGATGCACACAATCTGCATAGCAAGCGCTGACACAACATTACGATGGCATTATAGAAACAAAGAGAAAGTCACTACAAAATTAAGTAGAGGAACAGCAAAACAGCAGCCCAGAGAGACTGTACAATCACTATGCATGGAGGTTTCCAAAATCCCAACAGGATAAAGCCCTGAGGATCCAAAGCTAAGCTTATAGTTGACCTACTTTGGACAGGAGGTTAGGCTAGAGATGTCCAAGGTCCCTTCCAGCCTGAATGATTTTGTGATTCTTGCTTATATTAGTTCAACATGAAGATGATAAAGCCACTTTACTGTTTACCAGTTTCTTTGCTATTCAGAAACATTCAGCTCTATCAGACGAAGAATAAAATCATTCTAGTCAGAGATTAACTTATTTGAGAGTAAAAAAAAACACAACTGTTTTACTGTAAGGAAATAGGAAATTTCTAAATTAAACTTCAAATAACACAAACTCAATATTTCTTACTTTCCTTGTCTTTGGCACTAAAAAATAGGAAATAGTCAAATATAAGATGCACAGATTCTGAATATTCAGTTTTGCATTTTGATATTAAACCTGTTTCAAAACAAATTAGAACACACATTGGTTAATTCTCTGAAAGTTTTTTCTATCTACTTATCAAGTGTAGTTTACTACAATGTTTGACCCTTGTTAAAATATGCCTTTCTCTCAAGCCAAGCAGTAGCCTGGCCATTACCAAAAAAAAAAAAAGGAAAGAAAACACATCTACAGTATTCCTCCTGCTTTGTCAGAGACTCGAGCACCATTACCCAAGAAAGTAGATTTCTGTCTTTCTCTTAACTTTGATGCTGGGAAAAGGAGCGTTGTTTTCTTAAGAGAAAGAAAGGGTGTTATATTGATCAACACCAGGAATACTTCATCTTTTGCTAACAGGCATATTAATAAAGAGATAATCTTCTCACATTTACACCAAGGTTGAGACAATCCATAGTACTAAAGCAAAATCCCTCACTCATCTTCCACTTATGCCCTGTTAGTCATATAATGTTATTATAAAGACATAGTAAACTAATTACTGTTAAGTTACTTTTCTTCCACACTATAAACTAAATTACTTTCTCATGGACACACTCAATTCTCAATGCAGCTGGACTGTTTGTTTATTCTCTTGCCCTCCAGGCTGTTTAATGTCATTGATATATGGAAACAGCACGATCATAAAGATACCTTCCCACATACCTGAGGAGAAAGGAACATGCGGGTTTCCTGAGGCCCCCCTGTTCCCCCAGAGGGAAAAAGGGGAACAGTGGGAGGGAGAGGAAGCAGTAGGGGGGGGGGAAACACAGCATTAATGAATTTTCTCCTTGATTGTCAGATCCAATTTTGAGTTTTATTTGAAAAGCATTCTACAAAATTTTGAAAAGCCTATTAGATGCATTACTGTACAGCCTGACATTAAATTGATATAACGCATCAGTACCAAGCACAAAGTGAATTACATCTATTCCTTCATTTACATACATTATCATTATTTAGACAGATTATATAGCATCAGGTAATAGTAAGTAGCAGGTGACAGAATCAAAATATAAGAGAACAATACAAACACACTAGAAAAGAAATGCTTAACTGAAGATGCATTTATTAGAAATTTCTGGAATGATGCATTTTAAGAGCAAGAGATGGCAGAAACAAAAGCTGGTGGAAGACTTGCTAGAAGCACACTCATCCTTTTAATGCAGAATTACCCAGTATATGAGGTGTTACTTTCAAGTGTTTTCTCTTGTGTGATCTCCTACTATTAATTTTTGGTCTTGTCTCACCAGGGTTAGTGACTTGAACTTCAGTAAATTGAGCATCGTTTGCCTCAGTTTCCAGTAGAATATATTACTCACCACCTGGTCTTTATCATCTTACACTTAGAGAAATCACCTATAGTGGACAGTAACAGTTATGCTAGTCTTCAGCCTCCCTATTTCATCACAAGTAAATTCTTTCAAGGTAAGGAGTGGCCTGAAGATGACAACTAGCTTTCACAAAGAAACCCCCCAAAAAACTATGGGCATGCTTGATGAACTGCTGAACTACTGTAGCTGAAGTATTATGCATCCATATTTGAAGAATATGAAACAGAAAACACTCTAGTTTATGAAAACAAAGCACACTTTCAGGGAAAGTTTTTATTTTAAAAACAATCATCTGTAGGATAATGAGAAAATAGAAACAACATAAGCTTTCAAATAGTCAACAGGGTAAAACCATGCTAGCATTTTGTTTTGGAGTACTGAATGCTGAATATTGAGTTCCAAATATTAGAATAAATATTGAATGTATTTCAAAATATTAGTGTTGGAGGTGTACATACTCATCATGTTCAATGCTATTTATGAAAGCAAATCCAAATGTGTTCTGAAAGGGTTATATTTGAAACTGAACCTGAAGACGCATTCAGTTTTATTACACATTATTATTCTTCTATTTGACAGGTAAGTACAAAAGGCATTAATATATGAAACAAAATGTACTACTCATTTTTCATAGCACGATACTGAATATTGCCATCCATTTTTGAGGACAATAGAAAACTTTTGTACTTGGAAGGTAAAAACCAGATTATGGAATCCATTCTAATCTTGTAAGGTCATTAAAAACATATGATTTGAAATGGAAACTAAATATAAACGAAAAAATCCTTCAGTGCTATATCTAATGCTTTACATCAGCTCTGCTGATTTATGGGTAGAAATATAAGTACAACTACATGTCTGCATGCACAGTTTGTATTTGAATGAAACACACTGTAGACACTTTCAGCAGAGAAACTGAGACATTTTACAGACAGTAACAAATGAATTCATCTCAGATAAGTTTCATTTGCTTCAGTAAAAACTGACAGTACTGGAAAATAAATAATATTTATGAGAGGAAACAGTCAAAATGGATTCATGGTGGATTCATGGATCCCAAAGGTAGTAGGAAACAAAGGAGATGGGAGTCCATAGGAGACTAGAGTCCATGGTATGACTTCTCAGTGGTTTCTAGCATACTTCTCTTATTTGAGATACACCAACTCAACTTCCAGAAAACAAAATCACACAACCCTTGAAATCATTAAACCGTACTGAGTTATGATGTGCAAATCAGAATTGCCTTTTGAATCCTATACTAATACAACTTATTCCTACACATGTTCACAACAGGTCACTCAGAGAAGCCAACCAAGACTCTTTACAAAAAGACTCACACAAAATATTAACATCTTTGGAATTTCCGAAGATGTAAGTATGTATTTTAATTTCAAAAAATATACACAGATTTCTTTTATTAGGTGAGAAAAAGTTATTAATAAAATTACTATGAATTTTATTAAAGTTAGCAGACCTAAGTGTTGGGAAAACTTTCACAGATAAGCCTTATCCCAGGAATTTGGATATTTTTTTTCCACCTAGTAGCTTTCAGCATCCAAGAGAGAAGTACCCCAGCTGAATACATGAAATGTGTTCATGGCTGAAATTCTAATTTCCTTTTTTTTAAAAAAAAAAAATAATTCTGATTAATGGGTCACATTTAAAGGAAAAAAATGATTTAATAAATTATGTTCCACCTTAAACTGAACTTTAAAAATGTGTAATATGATGAGAAAGTGCATTGTTGTGAAAGGAAAAGGAGCAAAGCCATAGATGTACAGTAATGTTTTCAGTAATTTATCTTCAATTTTCTACACTGCTCTTTCTAATTGTGCTGGAAGAAAAAGTCTGTAGCTTTCAAATAGTGTACTATTTTTAACAGTTCATTAAAAATAAAGTTGATAAAACAGCTTTCCTTTAAACTGATTTACTTCAAGGAACTAAGTTTGCAAATCATCTCTAGTAAATCTAGTCTTTAGAATTCTAGCTAAACATACTTTTTTCCCCTATGACATTTCTCAGTTTTTACCACTAGGGTAATACTCTTCCACACTGCTGTACACATTTAGACTACTGATGAATAACCACAATCAGATAAAGCAACCTACAGAAAGGTAAACAAAAATCTAAAAAAGTAAACAATACTTTGTGTTTGGGTGGAAAAAAAATGAGTAGTGTTTCATTTAACTCCTGTTCCATCACCCTAAGCCCTTGGCTCTCACTCACCCTTTGGAATACAATACTCCTTCAGTAGAGTTTTATGGTTTTATGTTTACCATAAACAGTTCAGAAGCATTAAAAGCTTTTCTTTTTACTACCAATGGATTACTGATCCCCTAATCTTTAAAAAAAAAAAGTTGAACTTCAATATGTACTTTATTTGTTTTCATCCTAGGACTTCAGAATAAATGGCCTTTTGTGAATGCCTTGTTGGAACTGTCTCTCAAAGTCCCTTAGTGCAAGCCAGTGTCACACTAAGTGTGATATAACTAAAGACAGCTAAGATAGATTTAAAAAAAGGTACCAAAGCCTCCACATTGAACTTACTCCTATACTAGTAATGTCAATAAGATTCCTACAACATTGGCCAGGTGAATACAAAGCACTTCAAAGATTTCAGGTACAGTATCTACTGTATAGCAAAGAAAACTGCTGAAAATACAAAGTGAAGCAACCATCTCCTCAAACTCCGCTTATATTTTAAAACATGTTATGAGAGAACTTGAACTGCAACTCTTACCATAGAAGACATCATCCTGAACCTTTAAGATGAATAAGGATAATGAATGCTGTTGTTTGAAAGACAGTACTGCAGTATTTACTAGACTCACCAGGCTAGTTGCTAGGTCTTCACTTTCAGGTTCACCTGCAAGAATAGTTTATTCACTACAGCTTTTCAATATCGTTATTTTTGATACAAGCATATACCTTAAAGTAGCTCACACAATGCTCTTTTTGAAAAGTCTCATCAGTTTATAGCTAAAGTGTTTCACTTCCCACTCTAAAGTTACCACTTCTTTTCCCTACTTTCCATCAACAGATTTAACTGTATTTAGTATATGTATACATATTTGAAGGATACTAAACTGTACAAACCCCAGAGTAACTGCAAAGAATTAATAAAGTTATGTTAACTTTATAAGATTTCCTTAGCAATCAGCCTTAAAAGCACAAGAGACATTCTACCACGTTACAGGCACGTGCAGCAGGTCGTGTTCCCAATCGAGGATTAGTTTTCAACTAACTTTCTTGCTTTATTTCCACTTTACATTAGTGCTGTCCCCTCACTGCGCTAAAAGCATGTTTATACTAATGAGCGATGAGTACATTTACATTAGCAATAGCATTAGTTTCATAATATTGCCATACTTTTTCTTATTCCAATAAAAAGTTACTTAAAAGAATCAGTGGAGCACGGGTCTTCAAAGTCAAATTCTTTCCTTCCCTTCTGTTAAATATCTAACAGCCTGCATTTAAAAAAAAAAAAAAAAAACTGAAAATCTATAATATAGGTAACATATGGTATGCATGGGAAAGTATTTTTCTATTACAATTATTTTTTTATGAGTTGCACTCTTCCCCTCCCCCAAAAAAAAGATATCAAGCCAAAATAAACCCAACTTGCATATTAATTATTAAGAAGTAACATAAATAAAGAGCCCCTTTTCCTTCTGCTGTTTTAGCACTATACTCTCGCCAGCCTGGGGAAATAAGGATAAAGATTGCTTTGTTTCATTTTAATACCAACAGAATCAGAAATGCAATATAAAGCAGATTTTTTTTTTTTAATGTAGATTTTGCAAATGAGATAATCACTTCTCTGTATTTGGGCCTGATTACTTATTCTCAAAATACTATATTGTTGTTCCGGGTGGAAAAAGTTTGAAGAATACTGTGTACTGACAACCATCTCTTTTGCAACAACAAAGATCCTATAGCAGCATCACACTACGTGCAAGTCACCAACTTCCAAGGTGCTGCTTGGAGTTACAAGTCCCTGAATCCTTACATCCATCTGTCCTATTCCTAAAGTTGATGTCAGCTAATTTGCTCTCACCAACAGCCCTAAACACATATGTTCTGTTGCCCAATGGCAAGGTACTCTCAAATTCCCTAACCCCAACAGTCTGTCAGAGTCCAAGTTTACAAGCCTTCAGGGCATGCTGCAGGGCTTATCTATTTATTCAGGCTTTCGCCTGAGGGGTTGGGCTGCAGAAGCAAAGAGAAGGTTGGCAAGTTCTTTATTTGCCAACTAGGTCAATTTTATATATTAATTTATGTACATGTGCCTAGAGATTCTGATGGGCACAGTTTATACAATAAAAAACAACTTGAGTCATATCCTAAATAGTGCTAAATAAGAGGAAAAAGCTCTACAGAATTCCATTATAGACACATTCCTGTAAAAACTAGCCAGGAACATAGGTACTACAAAACACAGGAGAGTTTGTCAGGCCCAAAAGGAGAAGGGGAAAAAAAAATTGGCTTCTCACAAGTTGAGATATACATGTAAAAATCTAGAGCCAATACAAGCATTTTACTAAGTACATGATCCTCTTTGGTACTATCATTTTTATTTTATTTTTTAAGTCTTTTGAATTATGACAGAACACAAAGGAGAAATTCTCCTAGTACAACCGGGCATAAGTTTGCAAAGTATTCAGAAGGGTTAGAGATACTGTAGTTCACTAAACTTGAGAGGAAATCAGGAGCTTCTATGAAAGAAGTACCCTGAAAAAGAGCACAAGATAGTACACTTTGTGGTGTTATACTGAAATAGTATAATCAATAGAAGAAATCAATTGGAAAGCGAAAGAGACTGCTGAATACTTTTCTAGCAAGTCTAAAGAGACTTTCCTGCAGGTGTTGCTTTGCCCCTTTCCCTGAGGAAATACAGACATGATATTAGATTGCCAAGTCTAGGGCACAACTTTGTGAGACAGTATTGTTTTAAAGAAAAACAAGAAAATGCATTTAAGGTGAAAAACATTAGTTCCACAAATGTGTTTGAAAGAAATGCAGGAAATCTTATGGCACTCATTTTCTATGTTGGTAAAACGATTTAAATTAGTGTGTTACTTGGCAACACCAAGAACCAGTAAAAAGACATTGCTTCAGTGGCAAACTTCCCCTAATTTGGGACTGTTCATGTCCCAGGCCAATATATTAAACAATATCAGAGCAATATTCAGAGGACCCAATAAAAGGCTTTAAGAAAATTTTAGAGATGCTAAGAGAAGCTTCAACCTCATAAAATTTTGCCGTACATTTGCAGTTTCTCAGAAAGAGTTCAAGTGAATCGTTCTGACTTGGGTGGCTATATTGCCCATTTTAAGAATTGCTTTGCACTGATGGAGATGCAAAGCAACAGAAATGCAGCTGAGGATTGTATCAAACGCTATAAAGTGATCAAGTACCAAGGGTTTATAAAAGAGCGAAAGGAACCTGAAGTCGTAAGACAAAGCTCATAAGTTCTTTAGAAATATATTCAAAGTAACGGAACAGCTTATCTGCCACAGACATTATTTCCAAAGGGAACACATGGCATAGTTGCACTCCTGTTGAGGAAAAGAGATGCAAGACTCAGACTTTCAAACATGCTCCAAGTATGAAGACATACATATGCCTTGATGATAGGCATATTCCAAGTACCTTCGAGAAACATTCACAGCAAGTAAACAGAAAACAGCACATACTGAGAATAATACAAGTAGGGCAGAACTCAGGAATTTAACCAGCTTTATAAGGATGGAAAATAAATGCAGTCACAAACATTTATGTAAAATGAAGATGGGTAATATGCTCAGCAGGTCGCATTTGAAAGCTTTCTCTTCCAGTATCTCAATTACAAGAACATTCCTGAGTATGATCTATCCTTTTTACAGAGGATATTGACAATATCAGTAGACCTTTAACTAACAAAAGTTTCCAACCTTCTCTAGTCTGCAGCTGGCTAATAAATTTGTGTTTTAGGTCATATTAAACCACTTTTTATGTAACAGAACCCATTCAGTAATGCCCTCCACTTTCAGGTATCCTTTTCCTTCATACATGAAGCATGCTTCAAAAGAGGCAGTGATCAGAACTAGGGGGGTTGGGAGACTCCTAATCAAAGTCTGTGGGCCTTTTCCCATTTGTCACCCTTGAGCTCAGAGTGACTTAGAGAGACCATTTTGCAATCTGTAGAGATACATGATAAAGTTCTTTAAGTACAAACAAACTTAGGATGAAGAACACCAAGATGACTTCAGGTTTCAAACTTATCTCCTAGCTCTGCTGCAGGATAAAGCAGCCCATAGCTCAGCTGCACAATCTGCTCTGTGCCTCTCAGTGTAAGTAGGGGAACAGGTGGATTCAAGCTGTATTGCCAGTTCAGGTACGAGTTGTGATAAAATGCTACGTAAGAGATCCTTACTGTGAACAATCATTTCATCGGGTTTAGGGCCAACTGCCCTGTATGTAATGCAAAAATTCCTAGGTGACAGATGAGGTTAATGATGTAAACTCAACTTCATATTCAAAATAAACTCAAGCCTGCTACAGCAGTTGCAAAGTACATCAAGTTTTCTCTGACAAATGCAAACATTTCATTCTGGTTTTAGCACTATATAAAGATTCAATAACGTTTATTGACATTATTGGTTTAAACCCTTATTTAACTATGACGACAAATTGAAATACATGATATCCTCTAGAGTCTCATTTTCATTAATATTTTCATTCAATATATTTGCATTCAATATTTTTATGAGACTAATTGGAAAGTATGCCTAATTTTACATAGAACTGAATAAGTTTGAAAATCAAAAGCCAGTTGCAGAAGTTACTTACTGTGAAGAATGCCCTATTTCACTTCAAACACTGTTCACCTTCAGCAGTAATGTCACTAAGCCACTAAGACTTAAGTATGAGTGCCTAATATCATGAGTTTGAGATTTTTTTGGTTATCTGTTTTCTTTACTCAGAACTTCTGACATAATTGTCATCAATACTGAAATGCTAGAAAGTGATTATATTATCCATTCAATGTGGTTGGAATGGAAAGAAAGGAAAAAGCTGTTTTTTCCAAGGTTTAGGAACATTAAGTCCTTAATCTGTCTACTTGTTTATCATGAGACCGCTCTGTCTTTGTTGGGGATGTGATACCACACATGACAGATGGCCTGCCAAAACCCTATCACGTTTGTTTCAATTATTTGTGAAAGCCTGTAGAGAAGGGAAGGACTACAATTATATGATGAAATCTAGAAGAACTACAAAACCAGGTACTGAACAACAGCAAGAATGACATGCTGAAGCAAATCGATATACATGCACAAGTTACCCTGAAACCACTCCCAAATATTCCACTGCAACAGAAACGATGAAAGTACAGAGCCAAATGAACATGATGCCAACCCAGATAGTTTCATTGTTCATTACGCCTGTTTTTCCCCAACCCTCCAAAGACACATACAGCTTGCTTTGCACAGTTTGTCCATAGAATTACAAGTGTAATATTATGAGGACATACATTAAAGATACACCTTCTAGTATAGTAATTATCTTTAAGTCTAATTGCAAAAGTACCAGGGCAAATTTGTAATGCGAAAGGAGATCAAACTACTTCCTAGATGTAAGGCAATGCTCAGAGTTGTGCTTTTGTTTCACTTAAGCCTTTCAAAAGGCTTTCTCTTGCTTAGTCAAGGAGCTGCCATGGAGGATGCATGCAGAATGGACATATGAAAGTTCTCTTTGGTTTCCACACATCTTATGCATCTGACACAAAATGTAAACACAAACAACGTGGTGCTACTTTAAGCAATTGAATAATAATAAGAAAAGAAAATGTAGTGAATATATTTATAAATGAAAGGATTTTTTAATTATTATTTTTGTTGAGCTAATAGGATTTTACCTTGTAGCTGCAGAAATTCAAGATATTTGAGGTAAGATTATTTGTTAGTTTATGAAATCTGTAATCTTATTGCAGACTTCACTTTTACCTGCTACCTCTCCCTTACTGGATTCAATTAATTATATTTATTACCTTTCTCAAGGTGCCAAAGCTTCTTATGAAGACATCAAAACCAAAAAAAAAAGACTAAACTAATTATTTCTGACAGTATGTTCCAAAGATTCCTCTTTACGTATGAAAAAGGTCCAATCACCCATTTGTTGCAGTTTCACTTTCCTGCCGCTGTCCCTTGACGAATACCCCCCCTTCAAAAATTCACCTGTTGCTTTCCTTGTAAGGACACACTGGCAAACTACATGTGATTTTCAATATATTAGATAAATTCAATATACACACATATAATCATATTAGATAACCAGATATTTAACTTTTTTTTTTTTTAAAGAAATGTGATCTTCTATAGGAATATTTGCTCTATCCAGAACTTCCAGAAGGAAGCTGCTTTCTACTCATATTTGTCTAGTCAAGAATCAGAAAACTGTTATATTCAAATCAAGATAATTGTTAGACATGAAGCCCAGACCCCTCTCCAGTCCATAAGTGACTAAAGCATCATTATTCAACACTGTGGGGTACTATATCCGTAACCCCACACTGGGTTTTACTAACAGTAATTATTTGAATTGGAACCTTTTTGTCAGAACAATCTGCACCACAAAACCTGCCTAGCTCTTCAGATTTATTTATACTTCACTATTCATTCACTTACCTTTTTGTTAACCACGTAAGGCCCTTCACCTGTACTTAATTTTCAGATCATTGCTAGACATTGAGTGATACTGGACATGGTACCAATTTGCACCAAAAAAACCTCCAAAATTATTCTTTCCTCAAATAAGATTTCTTGCAACAATTGTTTTGAATTGTAACAAGTGTTCATCCTTTCTCAGGTGCACATAAGGGATGAAATAAAGGAGTAACTTCTTCCTCCACAATCAGAAATGTTATGCAGCATGAGATGAAAATAGATCATTTTCACAATTAGAAATATTTGCCACACTTAAATTCTCAGAAAGTGAAGCCAGCTTATTTGACAGGGCATTTTTCATAAATCCACAGACATCATTAATCCACATTACTTCTCCTATTATTTCATTTCATCCTAATACCAACTGACAAGACTACAGCTGCCTTGGGCATCCAGCTACGATGTCGCTCCCTCCAGTCTGACTTCTGACTTATAAATATATGTATATTTAATATATAAGAAGAATCTTACATATATATGAGAATCAGTACTCAAGATTCTGTGAATACTGTTCTGAGTACAAAACAATTTGTAAGTAGTATTACTTAAACTATGCAAACTATTCAGAGAAAAAAATGTCTAAGTAGTATATCATTATATGTTAAATTAAAACTATTACCACAGATTTTCAGTCTTAACAGGAATCAGAAGAGCTAAATCCGTTTCATTGCTTCAGTACTTCTTGAGGCAATTAATCATTTTGATTCCCAAAATTACTAGCAAAAAGAGATGCAAGACTGACTTCTGTGCTCCTACCCTCATATAGATCTAACAAACTGAGCTGTTCCTTTCATTTACAAAGGAGACAATAAATAAAAGCAAGAAAGAGGACGATTAGAAGTGCATCGCATGCTATCAACACTGGCAAAAAATAATTTTTTGAGATAACTAAATTATATTCTTTAATACTTTAGATTTTGTTTCATGTCAGTTTGAGTCCTTCCTGAATGAAGTAGGAGTTTTGATTTAAACCTTAACCCTTCTGCTTAGAGATAAACTATATCTTGCATTTGGGGGTGAAACGTGCCTGAAATCTGAAGTTCATTTTAACAATTCACACTCCAAGCTATACAGTAACAGACCTTGGAAGTTACTGTGAGGTACTGTATTCCTGCACTGTATTGCATGGCTCATACAAATGCACTTTTCACCTCTTCTAGTGTAAAGGTTGCTTTAAAGTCAGATTACTTTAAAGTCAGATTACAGTGTGAAGTCTGGTCCCTGCTCCATTGGTCTACAAAAACATTACCCAAAATGAATAGCAGCTTTCAGGTTCAGAAGTTTCACATCTGTAGGGTTATGATTGAGAGTTACCTTCCCTCTTCACTGCACATATCTCAGTTTGTTCTTTGACATGCTACACTTGTCAATATAACACCTCTCAACATTTGAAGGTAAAAAAATAATCAATATTGGTATAAGAGTACTCCAGGAACATATGCTAATTGTCACCACCTTAAGACGCTTCAAAAAGGCAATCCATTCAGTGTCCATTAGCTCTATGACCTCTTCAGATCAAACATTCACCTAGAAACATCAAAACAATTTGAGGCTCACTGGTAAGGTTTGATAAGAATAATGACATTGACCAAAGGTGATGGGGCTGCAGTAGATGTAGAGTTCCCTACTGTAGAGTTCCAAAAAGCACCAGTACAAGGCAGTGTTGGAGTCACAGATTGTGAAGAAAATTCCCTAAACCATCATGTGATATATGAATAACACAAATTCCTTCCTCTCACTGTTCAAGAGGTGTTAGAGTCTCAGTTTTACTAATATGCATTTTGAGTATAAAACCAGAGATCTTGGAGTCATCATGAAATGTTGCTTCCTGCTTGTTTTTCTGGTGGTGCAATCTCTTTGGCTATTAACAAATAATTCCTTTTCAAGAGACAGGGACCATAGTTCAGCTGAGTAACTAATTTCTTAATAAAAGAAAGCAAGTCTAAGTTACCTATGAAAACGATGGAGGAAATGTCTCTGCAATTACCAATTGTCACAGTTGTCACTCTCGCAAATTCAGTCACTCTTTCCAATGTCTTGTTCAAAACAAGTGTGCTATCACGTGTCATTGCAGATGATAATGATATTCAATCCTATTTTTGAGTCTTCATTGTAGGAGGAAAACAAAATAGCATCTGCACTTCAGTTATTTTTTGCTTGTATATGTGAACAGTTAACTGTAAAGAGTGTTGATGTTCAAGTATATGTAAGTCATGTCTGTAATATTCTAACAAAGAGAAAGCACTCTGCATTTTCTACACCATTTCAGAGTAAAGAAAATAAAAGTAAATATGAGAGCTATGTAACATCAGAATTGTTTATAGCTGCCCTATTTCAGCTGCAGAAGTACACTTTTCTCATTTGTCTAGCCCTATGGAAGCTGTACAAACTTTAAATATTATGAAATTCAATAATTTCAAATAAAATTTTAACCATAATAACAGCAGCAAGCCATTATGTTTCACCAATCCATCATTTTTATACAAAAATGTATTTTCTTCACAATCAGCAATTTATAGATTCAGAGAGTACATCTGGGACTTATGTTTGTAGTTTATTTCAGAAAAAAATAGTTCTGGTAAGAGTAAGGATAAATAAAAATTGGAATAGGTTGACATTGTGTAGATTTTTAAAATCTCAAAATAATTTGGTAAGCATTGCATCAAATAGTGAATAGAAAAATCTGCAGCTGGGAAGCTGACATTATTTTCAAGTAATATATGTTCCCACAGAAGAGAAAAAAACACTTCAAAATAGGTGTTATGTCTTTTGCTTATAGTTAGCTTTGAGAGCATAACCTCTTGTGATCACCAAATCACAAGGTAGGTCAGTTTTCTGGTGATTCGCATTGCATACACATTACAAGCACAGATAGGTTTGTGCTTGTAGCACTAAACTTGCCATAATTAGTAGTAAAACCATACAGCAATATCTACCATCTTCTTCGTTTGTGACTTCAGAGAATAAATTCCACACACATACACCCTCCCCCCTCCCCCAAGCTCTTGGTAGCCCTTGGGAATCCTGCTGGGACCCAGGTGCACATATACTGAGAAGCTCTGGTCCAGAAATATATCAGTCCCTTCTGGAGAGGACAAGTAGCCCATTAATGCTTCCCACTGCTCCTTTAAAGCCAGTTCTGGTATCTCCACTTCGCACCCTTAGCGATCCGGCGTGAGGTTTTTAGCTGGTGTAGTTTTTGTTATTGTTTGGTTGGTTTTTAAGAGCAACAGCAATTTTCACAGGAAATCAAGGTCTGCCCACAGAGAATTCTGGATATTCATTCAGTGCTTTTAAGTACTAGCATTTTTGATTTTTCTGTGAGGTGGCTACATATAAATATTAAGGGCATCCTTCATGACCACTTAAATATAAGGTAACTTCAATGCAGTTTGGTACTAATTAACCAATTCAAGAAGAAAACACACCTCTTTTGAAAAATAGGGCATTGTTTTGTTTGTTTGTTTTTTGAATACAGGACTTTCTTCACCAATTCTGAAAACAGATCCTGACTTTTGGGGGAAGAATTAACATTTGACAAAATATGCAAGCAAACCTAAACACTTACAGGAAATAATGGATCAAGTTTTCCCTTCAGAATCTACAAAATCTTAAGGTCGAGTGCATAAAATACCTTCTAATAAGCATATAAATCCCAAAGCCAAAGGGGCAAAGAGTTATTTTTCAACTGTAGCCAGTCCTTTATTACAGTACAAAATCAGTCTGCCATAAGCTATGTCAACAACATACAAGTTACACTAATGAAAACAAATCTCTTAAATCCAAGAGTAACACATTAATCTGGTCAGACAAACATGACGTTTTCCCAGATAAATGGACTCAAGCTGCTAAGTGATTTGGCTACAGTAATATCTTCAAAACAGTGCATATAACTAATCTCCTTCTTCTACAAAATCTTCCCGTATATTTTCTAAACTACAGGAATCTTTTCAAAACTACAGGAATCAAGTAGTTTGAAATTTATGTATTAGTAAAGGATACGTTCATCTGTTTTACTTATACTCCGTAGAAATGTTGCCTATGGATAATCAAGCTTTTTGAGGGTGGGGAGAACAGAGGAATATAATGTGCCCATGCCTCCAACTTTATTATTCCTTATTATACAACCTTACCTTTTTACTTGTAATAATTTCCTATGCTATTAAAATTGGTTCCACACTACAGACATAGGATACCCACACAAACTACTACCTTTAGATTTGAACATGGAAATAAACAAAAATTAATGTTAAGTAATACTTCCTTATCCACATTTTCTTGGGCTTCTCTATTCCAAGAGATGAAGAGTTACTCTTCCAGAAATCACACCTCAAAATGAAGATCAGTAAAAAAAAAAAAAAAAAAGTGCAAGAAACTTTGAAAGGTTCTCTGTTACATAGGCCTCCTTAAGTGATGATTTGAGATCTTTTCTGAAAAAAAAAAAAAAAAAGCCTAACTTCTCCTGTTAAAATTCTTCATTTTTAAGACTTGAATAGCTTCATTAACCTAAATATGTTCAATATTTGAATGTATAATAAAATTCTCATCAACACATTGGTACCATGGAACAATGGTGTCCGTTCTGCACAGTCTCCATTAGAACTGAACATACAAAGCACAAATATTCCAAATTACTTTAAAGACCCAGATATTATTCTCATTCATCATGTGAAATCTCAAATTTAATTGATAGTCACCCTAAATCAAAAAAAAAAAAGTGATATCCAAGGCAGTTATGACAGTCTTACAGCAGTTGTAAAGCTAAAATATTTCAAGTTCTGAGCACCTCACTTGTAGGACTAGGAACAACTCACCTCATTTATTGCCTGCAGTGCAATTATGTGCAATCATATCTGCTATCCACTGTCTAAACTGCCTACAGGACCTAATAAACTGTAGTCTCACCTTGCTGCTAATTAACTGGTACTCAAGGTACATGAAGCATCACTGAGAAACAAGCATGAGGAAACAAGTCTGTGCTTGAGGATAACAAGTTCTGAGAAACAAAACCCAGAATTTTGACTAAAAGACAACAATTTTAACTGTCATATTTGAATGTTATAGAACTTTTCACTGCAGAAGCATTTGAAAAATGGGCCTTTGAATCACTGCAGAAGAAGTAGCATTCAGCAGATCTCAGCAGATCTGATTATTCACAGTTTTTAATGAACATGTAGCATATTTGCAAAAGAGAGGTTATTAACCTTGGTGTTCTGGTTAAGTTCCAGCTTTGGTAAATAAAGTTCACCTGCTGTGATTCAACTTCCCACATAGTTGGCAATAGATAAACCTGTCTTCACTTCTCTCCAAACACACTTTGTACAGCATCATGGTGGCAGAGATGACTGCATATCAGCTGTACAGTGTTAAACGTACAGTAATATTTGTTCCAAGGAGGAACCTGCTTATGGACTCATTACACTTATAAAAACACTGTTAGAGCATATAGTTGCAGAGATATGTATAAACTGTGTTTAATAGCATGCAAGAGGTATAGGGGAAGATTAAGACTTTATACATATGTGCTTCTGGCTTTATTGTTATACTGGCAACACACAGTGCAGAAATATTTGTCAGTCTCCGCTGAGCAACATAGGATGCATGATGCAGCTTAAATTACAGGCAGAAGTCCAAAACAGCTTTCAAAGCTTCAGGATAAAAACACCCAATAGCCCATGAAGTGCCATTAAACACCCCTCTCCCAGTTTGGATTCATGTAGCATGTTAACTTTGGCTTCAGTTCAGAAAGTTGCTTAAGGATGCAGCTAGCTTGAATCCTTTAAATGGCACACTGATTTGAGACTACATGCACGCATATACTGGGGTACAGTGACAGAGCCACAGAAGTTACTTAGGATCTTAATTCTTATTTTCTTCTCTGTAGTGCAAAAACAGACTTGTGTAAACAGCTAAATGATTTTATTTTTTTCTTAAAGACCCAGCAGCTTTATTACTCCAACATCTTGTTGCCCATGAATATTTTGCATGTGTGTGTGTAGTCCTCTGATACATTTTCCATAATTCTTTCCATGACCTCTCAATGTGGTCTTTTGTTGTAGGTACAACTCCGTGTTCCTATGTTACAGAAAGAGGAAAAGGCTGAAGGTAAATTTACTATGGGATTAGTTTGCTCTTTCCTTAGTAATTAGCTGATAAATGAAAGAGGATGATTTTATAGATTTTTTTTTTCCTTCCCTCTATTACACAATATCTTGGAAGCTTCACACCTAAAAATGCTCATATAAGTATTACTACTTATATGAAGAAAATACTCAAGGAAAAAAACAAGTTCCACTTCCATTTGACTCTTCTGGGAGTAACACCTCACAAAGACCTAAAGCTACCCAGGATAAGCCTCCCTAAATCTGGAGAATTACTTAATGACAATAATTATTTAATATATTGAATTTAATGACAAGAATTATTTCATATATTGAATTTACCCTCTGCATACAACACCAATACTAGTGAGCCAACAGGGATCTTCTCCCTGGATATAATATCCCAGGGATGTTATTCTCTACCTGGAGGAGAGGCAGGGAGAAGAGGGGACAGCTCCTGAAGGACAAGAGACTGAAAGGAACTATCAATCCTTGACTACAAAGGCTGAAATTAAAAAATAATAAACAAATATCTCCCAGGGCCTATTGATAAGATAGTTATGCTTCTAAGCATCCTATTTTACTTAAGAACATCATATGAGAAGATATTTATTCTTGAAAAGCAACTATTTTCTAAGTATTTGTTCAGGTCACTAAACTCACTATGCTTTCTGAGTAACTGGTAGCTGATGAGCTTGGATGGATCAGGTGAAGAACAACACAAGCAATAAGAAATTTGTAATGCTAAGCCTAGAATAAGAATGCCAGAGCTGCTGAATTCCTGGACAGATGGCAAGAGAAAGTTGGCGAATGGGTGTGAATTTTCAGAACCCCAACATCGGCAATGTAAGGAAAGCCTCCCAAGCTTGGGTGCATGCAGCGTGCGTCCTCTAAGATTGGCCTGTCAGGAAAACCAGGACACATGGGCTAAAAATAAAAGACAAATTGTGGCTCACTGGCACTCCACACATATCACAGTAAACAGAACGATTGCCAAGGTTTCTCCTCTCTCTGTTTTAGGCATATGCAGCTGGCACTGATGTGTTGTTCTCATGCACCAAAGGCAGCAGATGGAATGAATTACATATTTCAACAGCCCTTGACATCACATCAAACACCTTGGCTTTTAGTTTTAGAAGAGTAACTCTTGGGACTCTCTTTTCAGACTTCACCATCCAAATAAGTCATTCACAGTTATTTCCTTCTTTATAGGACAATATAGCCATGCCATATGCTGCAGACTTGCCAGTCTTGCATAGTAAAACTGTGCAACACTAGCAAAAGAAAGCATTATAATGGATGGTTTTTAGCTAAGACATAACCACTGAGCAATGTATTACTGGTAGCCTCTGCAACAAAGGGCTTTACAGTGTCCCTGATATGATAGAAAAGATGAGGAGTTAAGCATTTCTCTAAGGAAAATAAAGGAATTTCAAGTCTTTAATGTTCAAAACAGCTATATTGAGCTATATTAAGTCAGCTGCATTTAACAGACATTCTCAATTGCTTGTAATTTATTCCTTAAATTTCAAAGTTCTCTCTTCCTCAGCAAGTCTACCTCTGTCACCGGGGTGCCCTTCCCCTGCATGATGCTGATTGCAGTGACAGGCTGGGGGCAGTGTCTGGCACAGCTGAACGTGCCCCACAGCACATCTTCATGGAAAAATTTCTATACACAAAAAACTCAGCTGAATGCCTGTTTCTGAATCAGATCAGAGGGACTCTGACCTTGTCTACAGCTGTAATGCTACATACAAGCTGGACAAGGGATAGCACCCCACAAGCCTGCTCCAGCACCTTACCTCCATCACTTGCTTGCTTTCCTCTCCCAGAGTGGTTGTCGGACCAGAGAAGTCACTTATTATTCACTCTACATATGCACCTGAACCATCTCTGTGTCCTTTCCCCAGCAAAAACCTAAAGCTATGTGCTTCTGCCTTCTGGGAGGCCAGTTGGAGACTGCTTCAACATAACAGACTGGAAGCTTCAGCATAGAGCAGATGGTAAGAGCGAGCTCTGAGGAGGGGCAAGCAGGGAAATGCCATGTCTGCTCAGGGCCATCTAATTCCTCTGAAAAATTCCAAGTGATTAAGGTGATGAGTTGTCCTGTTCTTAGAAGCTTGCATGCCTTCCATCTTTCTGGAGCAAGTTATCAACAGCCTCTGCTTTTATGTTACCAATCATTTCTTCCAGTCTCAGGATTTTGGCGGATCAAGCAAACGTACTTTGTTACGGCCTTGGTTCCCTCCGCTTTTGCTGAAGTGTGATCAATGGTGGCTATTCTGCTGTTTTCAGATAACGAATAGCTTCTAAGACTTCCAGGCTATATCAGACCCATATCCTCCTATAGCTTTCTAGCTGGAAATTCTGCATGTACAAGTGACTTTGATCACAGCCAGCTCAATACTTCTTTGAAATACTTTACCTAGTAGCTACTAACACTCATGTCAATCTCTTAATCATACTCTATATTCTTTCCTCCTTTCAAATATTAATATCCCAAAAGGCAGTTTACTTGCATTCAACTACTTACTATTTTAGTAATCCTAAAGCTGAGTTGAAATCTTTTTTAATTTTCATTTAGCAGGACAACGTTTGGGCTGCAATACAGATTTTTCTACTGTGTGCAACTTTTTCCTCCAAAACTTTTTTTTTTTTAGTTATTTTTCTTGGGAGAAGATATCCTTCTCTCTTTTTCCTCAGTTTTAAAAAAGTTCCGATATCTGTCCCTTGAAAAAATATATTCCTAAGAATTTTCTCTTGCTTCAGGGTCCGCTATGTTAACAGTTCAGAGTGAATTGATGTTCTGTTACAGATCCCTATGTAATACTGGGCGTTTTCATGTTCTTACCTCCATCCAAAGTGTACTCCTCTCTCCACCTTTAAGATACTTACTCGCTTTGCCTCTTCCCAATTTTTCTACGTATCTGAAGTTTAGCCTTCTGCCCAGTTTCTTTTTTTTTTTTAAAAAAGCAGAGGGGACAGCTGTGAGAGACAGGATTATTCCGACAAAGATGAACTACTTCAATTCATCTCTGTTGTCCACTACCCTAATCTTTCAATTGCTTTAAATCAGCCACTTTAAGTAAACAGACTAAAACAGCTTCCAGAAAAAGAATGAGAACATGAAGCCCAGCCCAGAATATCCAAAAGGTGGAAAGAAAATGGATTGCTACGTAAAAGCAAAGTAAAACATCAACTCAGCTTACAAAAGCAGACAAAAATCAGCAAGATGTAGGCAAAATACATTACAACTGAAACTACATAAGATGGAATGAGATTGGAGTTCTCAGTCTGTATATTCAGAGTCACTTTAGGAAAGTGTGCCAGGCAAAGTACTTATTTGTTGTCATCAACACTGCTTCAAAATAAACTGATGTTAGCCTTCATGCTCAGTACCACACTTACCTAATGTATTTGCTAATTCTACGTAGTTCATAACACAATGCAGTTAAGACACAATTGAAATAGAAAAAAAAATCATCTGTCTTTAATTTAAATAGTAGATATGACAGCATATCCTGTTCCTTTTATAGGAGTCAAGCACAGATACACTTTTCTTTGCCATTGATCAACTAAATCACCAGCTGTTTATGCAGAATTGCTGGCAACCTTGGAAGTGTAATTTGTCTTCCTAAGCTCTATGAACTTGATTCACCCATTTGTTTAAGAGCACAGCAAGCTAACAATATGTATGTTTTTCTTATTAGTGCATGAAAAGGCTCAAGAAACAGTCCCTAACCATGCAAAACTTCCACTGGAAAAAATTATACCTGCTGAAGAGTTAAAGGATGAACTCCAGAAGTTCATCACAAGTAGCATCTATATAAAATGAACATCTTTAATTGCTAGAATAAACAAATCTTTCAGCTCATTACCTAGCTCAATTTGTACTGCCTAAGGTCTAATGCTTGAAGCTTAACATAGGCAAATTTTAAAAGTTGTACCAAGTCCATACAGGTGTGCACACAGGCAGGAAAAAATGTGTCTCTTTCCCCCACAGTTTTAATTACCTTTTTCTCTTTTTGGCACCTTTTTGTTATCAGCACTTCATCCTCAAGAGCAGGGACAACCTTTTTAAGTTAATTGCAACTTCTCAGTGGTGGTCAACAACAAGCATGCTACTTTTAGAAAGTTATCACTAACAGGTTTACAACTAATACTGACAGGACCAGGAGAAGTGTAATATACTGGAGGTCAGACATCAGCCCATGTAGACTAATATTCTTATGTGCACCCTGTATATTCTAACTTTTGGAGTTTGTGACAAGCATATATTAGCCATTTAGAAGTGCCTCACCCTTATTTTATAGCTTGAAGCTCTGATCCTGTAGGCACAGCCCATGAGGTCTATGCAATCATGTTCTTTCCTTTTCTAACCTGACATTACAAACACATAACTGTTAAGGGGATCTTTTAGAATGTTATGGAATAGTCACTTCCCCTTTTAATGATTCCTTGAGATCTACACCACTGTCCAGAAAGCTTAAGACAAAAAAAATGCTTAAAAGATGCTTAAAAGCTATTACAGCTTACTATCATGGTCCTGCCAAGCTGAGTACAACTACTGAAGTCTTTACGTACCATAGACATTTTGATATGCAACAACCCATGACATGGACATAACATTCACTACTTTCACATAAGAGTTGTAGTTTCAGTTTTCTGTGCATTTCAAAGGCAAGTTAATAAGGACCTATGAGGGGTAGGTCCTGCCTAAAAATTTTGATTTCCTTTTATGATAAAATCACCCATCTAGTCAACCAAGGGAAACCAGCTGATGTGATCTTTTTGGACTTCAGCAAGGCTTTTGACACGGTTTCCCATAGGATCCTACTGGCCAAAGTGTCCAGCATACAACTAAACAAAAACATCATCCGATGGGTGAGTAATTGGCTGACGGGCAGGGCTCAAAGGGTTGTGGTGAATGGGGCCACATCAGGCTGGCGGATGGTCACTACTGGGGTCCCTCAAGGCTCCATTTTAGGGCCAGTCCTCTTCAATGTTTTTATAAATGATTTGGATGTAGGACTAGAAGGTGTTTTGAGCAAATTTGCTGATGACACCAAACTTGGAGAAGTTGTGGACTTGGATGAGAGTGGAAGGCCTTGCAGGGAGATCTGGACAGGTTGGAGAGCTGGGCGATCACCAACCACATGAAGTTTAACAAGAGCAAGTGCCGGGTCCTGCACCTGGGACAGGGCAACCCTGGCTATCCATAGAGACTGGGCGATGAGACGCTGGAGAGCAGCCCCGCAGAGAGGGATCTGGGGGTTGTGGTTGACAGCAAGCTGAATATGAGCCTCCTGGCAGGCAGGAGGGCCAACCGTACCCTGGGGTGCAGCAAGCATGACATTGCTAGTTGAGCAAGGGAAGGGATTGTCCCGCTCTGCTCTGCGCTGGTGTGGCCTCACCTTGAGCACTGTGTGCAGGTCTGGGCACCACAGTACAAAAGGACGTGAAACTCTTGGAGAGTGTCCAGAGGAGGGCGACAAAGATGGTGAAGGGCCTGGAGGGGAAGATGTATGAGTAGCGGCTGAGGTCACTGGGCCTGTTCAGCCTGGAGGAGGCTGAGGGGAGACCTCATGGCAGCTTCCTGGTGCAGGGGAGTGGAGAGACAGGTGACCTATTCTCCATAAACACCAGGGATAGCACCTGTGGGAACGGTGTTAAGCTGAGGCAGGGGAAGTTTAGACTGTACATCAGGAGGAGGTTCTTCACTGAGAAGGTGGTTGCACACTGGAACAGGCTCCCCAGGGAAGCAGTCACTGCACCAAGCCTGCTGGAGTTTAAGAAGCGATTGGACTGTGCACTTAGTCACATGGTCTAGACTTTTGGGTAGACCTGTGTGGTGCCAGGAGTTGGACTTGATGATCCTTATGGGTCCCTTCCAACTCAGGATGTTCTCTTAAAAGTCATCTTAGAAATATTGATCACAGTTTTCCACCAGTTTTTGCTAACTGTCCATTCTCAAGTTACTTGAGAACTATTAGTTCAGCATATATCGGCTGTATGTTTGCCATCAGATCCTATCTGGAAGCCAGGTTTCCCTCTGTTTGAAACAAAAGAAAACTTATTTTAACACCTCACACTCCTGTACAAGATACTCATTAACAAAATTGCCCATGTACAATCAGATCGCATCTGGTAACCTGTCTAGATTTACTTGACCTTTCATGACCACGCACTAAGATTAAAATCCTCATATTAAGGATACGAGGAACACTGTCACAAGTGTTCTCACTGTAACAGATCTCCAGTGCAGTATTTTACAATAGAGCAGATCACAACCTCAGAAGAAACATGTATGCAGAGAGAATGCATATGCACGAAGAGTCAAGCACATGGTACCTGTCTTTTTCAAGCTGATTATTCTGATGCAGTCTGACAGAAGCTACATCTAAGCTGTATCATTTTCAAAGGCTCTCTGACCGCGTGAAAGTCAACGGATGTGGCAATGGAATAGCAGTTGGAAAGACTGAAAAACCAGGCATAGAACAGCAACTGTTAAGTTCCATTTTTCTCTCCCTGCTCTGACACAAACACACAGTAGCCACCAAGTAAAGCCTCCTCCTGTAAACCCAACTCTTTGGAGAAGGGACGAGAGCAGCGGGGACAAGGCAGAAAGGAAGGAGTAGCAGGAATACCTTGTTCTGTCTATAAAACAAAGTAGGAAGGAAGCACATGCCAGAGCCAGCAACCTATCACAAATTAGGTGATAGGAAACAAACAGTGGGGAAACAGAGACATTTTAAAGACACTTGCAAAGATAATTTACAGTTACAATAGTGATCCAGAGCACTGAAAAATTATAGCTGTCAAATGACTAATTGGTGATGAACACCAAAGGACTGAGTGAAGCTGTTTGACAATAACTGTCAGCATGATCACAAGCAAAATACCAGCTACATACCCAGCAGTCCCACCCAGCATATTAGTGAGAGAGCTGGGACAATCCTTCAAACTACGCTGCATAACTGAGGCCCAAGCCAGTGAGGTCAAGTGACAAGTGATTTCATTTCCAATTAGAGCTCTTGTAATCATTGTGAGAAGCAAAGTTGTGTTTTTGCAGTAGAGAATTACTTTTCTGTATTCCAAGGTAGTTGTGTGGTCATAAGGAGAAATGCTAATTAGGGAAGTGGACAGTAGAAGACCTCACTGTTCCAAAAGAATGCAGAAGCTTGAGGAAAAGAGGATGAGCAGTGTGAGAACAGTAAAACAAAGATCACAAGTTCTCAAAACATAAGGAAGGAGAAATTGAAGGGTTGAAAAAAAAAAGAAAAAATGTATATGGTATAGAGGAGCGTCGAGTAGCTTGTGAACCTGCAGTACTCAGCCAATGAGGAAATGGGGAGCTGATCAGGTGTCAGGTAATAGGGAATAAAAGGTTATGATTTGTTTACTGAAATGCCCTTCTGATTGACAGGATGCTGGCCATCGCAATCACAAATAAAATAGCTTCACAGAAAATCCTGTCTGAAGAAAATTTGAGATTTTTCCTCACATCATGCATTAGCAGGTACCTTTTAGTTGCAGCACTCACGGGTATAAACCAAACCAGTTCTCACAAATAAAAACACAATCTATTCTAACCATATACAGGACTTGCATCTGCACCTGCACAAGTTGTTTCCTCCCAAGATCACAAATTAAAATAATTTGTGCCTAAGAGTCCTTCTTAGAAATCTGTTATGATTTTAATCAAATTCACTCACCCCCAAACAATACAACAAACTATTCACTTGCTTTGTGAGTTTGCAGAGACACTACAGAAGTCTCAACAGCTGTTGGAAAAATGTTGCAGCCTCTGACTTTTTAATAAAGTTGCTGCAGCCAAGGTTTACTATAAATTGATGATTTAGCTGGATTAGATGTTAATATGCAGCTTGATATATTATTCATGAGACTGAGTCACAGACCTAATTAGAAACATGACATGAAAAGCTTTTGAGTCCACAATCTGGATTCTCCATGACACGAAAGATTTGACATGTGAATAAATTTTCAGTTACTGAGAGAAGAGAGTTAAATGACCTTTTACATCTTGGAGATGCATCACTTGCGTTCCTGAGAGTTTGGGAAAAACAGGAGCAGTAACCAGTTTGATATAAGTGAAGCCCTTCAGAAACCTGAAGTATTTACAACACTACCCATCTCTGTGTGTTCCATTTTCCTGTCCAGTCACAGACATTAAAGCACAATCCTCTGCCAGGCAAACTTTTCGGGAGCTTCATTAAGATGGCCTAGAAACAGGCCACCTTCACACAACTAAGCAAAGCTATGTCGTAACTACACAGCCCTAAATACCTGCATATACCAGTTGGTGTAAGGTCAGCTTTCCAGGCTTAATGATGATTAAACTAATCTTAGAGAATTGTTACTCAACTGTTTTGGCCAGAAATACCGTGTTAGCGAAATTAGTAACAATAGATTCAGACAACAGCAGAAGGGAGCTGCTGTTCAATTAATGATACTGACTACCAGTGGTCAATAAGTGTACCTGGGAAAGCGTTAGTAACACTTCATATTAGGGGACTATTTTGTGCAGTGAATTAATTCAGTAATAATTTATTTCTTGGGGCATATGCCAAAATCCAACTTGCTATAACACCAAGTGAAGTTGGTATGGTAGCATAACCCTTAATTATTGCCTTGCTAAAGACCACTTTTTGAACTCAGGATTGACTTTAAGAGCCCATTTTCCCACACTTGCCTATTTCAGTGCATATCAATGTATCTTGGATGCCAAATATTGTTTTGAGAAATATTATTGCTGTTCAGAAGTGATTTATTTTTGCAAATTTTGGTTACTTGTTTCTTATCTTGGTACATAGAAGTTTGATCATTTAATTGCTACTATAATTCTTTAAATCCTCTATTCATATGCTAGCTATTATCTTACACAGAATGAGACCTCAGATATAGAAAAAAATGAAGGTATCACTGGATACATCTGAAATAAATATGGTCTGCCAGGCACAGAGAGAATATGATGAGAAACACTTTCTTCGGTTTACAAAACAAACCACCATGATATACTAATTAGCTGACAACATGGAAGAAAGTATTTTAAAAAAGAGAGAAATTAAACTTAGACAGAAATTAGTGTCTGAAACTTGCACACTCTCTCTCTCTATATATATTCCTAGCCAACATTGATCTGAACCTGGTAAAGCCAAAGGATAACCCAACATAAGCAAGGCTTCTGAGTCCATGAAAACAATCTGAAGAGGCATATAAGCAACTGAACGCTTTTTCCAGACTTGACATCATTGAGAAATACAACAGCACAGAGCAAGAAAAGTCATTATTAATAAATACAGCCAACAGATTGTAGTCAGATGTCTTTGTATGAGGGCAATACTGAAGGAGATAAGAAGGAAGAGGTCAGAATGTACTAGTTTCCAAAATTAGTAATTCATTAACATTTCATTTGAGATCTATTATGAAAAAGGTCAGAAGAGGAATGGAGTAATTCTTAGCATCAATGATCTCACTGTCCTGATGTGTACAGGATCAGCTCCTGAGCCATCTGTAAGATTTACATTCACAACCAGACTGGCTTCACTTACCTCAAGTTGTTTATGGTTTTCCAGCTTGCAGGAAACAAATACTGTGACAAGGATAAGGGACTATTTACTTCTGAGTTATTTTAAAATAGTATTATGTTTTAGACTTACTGCCAAATAGCTTCTGTTGGTGGTACCATTCATTCTACTCTGAATGAACCAAACAGCAAAAAGTGCCAACTGGGTAGAAGCTACAAGCAAGCAGTCACTGCCTCCAACTATAACTGTGCCACCTGGCCTTTTGAAATTTGTAGCTGTTGCTAATAAAGCACTAATTAGCGCTTTTCATAATCTGCCATTGTTAAGCAATACATTCGTTCTCATCTCTAGTGAAAACTTCTTCCATCAATGTAATTCACATTCCAGAAGAAAACATGGAAAATAGAGGTAGCTGATTTTTGATTTATAAATCAGATTAAAGCTTCAACCACTGTTGTAGAGATTACTAGTATGTCCATGGTCCAGATATATAGTTAAACAAATTGAAAACCCATATTTATAAAGATAAATAGCTTAACTAAAGAAAGATCATGAAAACAAAAAGAACACAAAACAAATCAAAGGGAACAGGCTTGACAGCTTAATCCTTATGAGCCCAATTTCAAAGTCTGTAATTTAGCTATAACACTCACCAAATGTAAATCCCCCAAAGGACATAACTCTTCATAAGTCTCACTAAAGATAAAATGAGCAACTCACACTCTTGACATCCTCAGTGACAGAAAACAGACCTCAATGTGCCACTGTTCAGATGTGTATTCTAGAGAGGGAGCTTTTCGCTTACCGTACATGAAAAGAGCAGATCCTTCATATTCTTCTCAACTGAGTTGGCACTCCGTTGGTTAAAGCTAGGGAGGGGAGAAAAAATTTAAAAAAACATTTTAGGAAAGGGATTCTCACCAATTTTCTTAGCCTGATATGTTTATACAGGACTTAAAAGAAATAATCATAAGACAAAAGGTTTAACCTCTGATGGAGGTTGCCCATGTTATGGCTATTTCAGATTAAATCTAAAAACTAACAGCTGATGCCAATGTACCATAAGTCGTTACACTAGAAGAACATGGCAAAGATGAGGCAGAGCCTGGTGCTTTTCTATTTCTTTCTCCCAGCAGCCCATTATTCTCTTACCAGAGAGTTAGGAAGTGAAAGAGAGCTACGAAAGTCAGACACATAGTAAGATGAGCCTGCCCTATCAGAAAAAGTTTTCTACCTCTGCTCCTATACATGTTTTTGTGTTTCCTTTTTCCTCCCCCTCCACTTCTTCTACACTTCTATGCTTGAGTGATACAAGACAGTCAAACCTCAAGATACAATATTGGCTCCAAGGCTTTTATCAGAAGCACAATTTGTACCTGCAGTGATCAAATACATATACCTGCTGATGGAGTGTGACGCTGTAGCACAGTGCTTGGAGATCGTATGTTTTTAAAATTACTAACAACTAGGCATTTTCAAGGAAAGAAGGATTCCTACAGTACTCCTATCAAATACAAGAACAGTATTTTTACTGTATTTCATATACAGCATGCTAGAGGAAGGAAATAAGATAATAGCATAGTCAGTAGGAATGCATTTGTCTCACACTTTCATAGTGGCTCCAAGTAGTGGATAAGCCTAAAACCATAACATGCCATTACTATTTTTAGAAGTAGCAGGACTGATAACTCAAAGTTAAAGTCAAATAAAGCATGTAAACACTGGTTAAAACAAAGTTTTGCCTGTAGCATTGTGATGGCAAATGCAAGTAAGAATATTTCAGACCTACTGAGTGTGAGCAATCCATTAATAGTTACTACACTTTCAAATCCCATCCAGTGCAGTAATTAATAGATGCTTAATAAGATGCCACATATAGTCTCACTCAAGTTCACCCCAGCACCCCCTACTAATTTCATTCCCCATGTAGTGATCTTTTTCAAAAACAGCAATATACTCGAGTCAATAGGACTACCCGTTCTGTAAAAGGAAAATCTAGTCTAAAGATGTAAAGTATCTGTTTAATAAACCAAGCAAAGTTTGGGAGAGATCCCTGAATACAGTCAGCTCTAACAGAGACATTAAGGTAAACAGTGAAAGGAATAACTGCTATCAAATAACATTGATCTATTGCAAAAATATATATATATATAATCTATTTACAAGAACAAGGAACTAAACTCAGCATTTGACTCAAAAGCAAGTAGTATCAGTGCTTTAACTCAAGTATTCCATCTTCCTTTGAGACAGTAACAATAATATTGTTAGCAGATCTATATTTTTGGCTTTCTAGTTCTGCTTTTCAGATAGCTACTATGGTCATCTGTAACAATCCAGCTAGTTATTAGGGAAGCAATCAACGTTCAGAGAGATACAAAAGTCATTCCCCTCTCCTTCCTCTGCCAAGGAAACAGGAAGAGTTTCAGTCCTAGTCACTGGAATAGGCTGCCCAGGGAAGTGGTTGAGTCCCCATCCCGGGAGGTCTTTAAAAGACATTTAGATGTAGAGCTTAGGGATATGGTTTAGTGGATGATTTGTTAGCGTTAGGTCAGAGGTTGGACTTGGTGATCTTGGAGGTCTCTTCCAACCTAGACTATTCTGTGATTCTGTGAAAAGAATTTAGGGATACAACTAATTTAACAGTTCAGTGTTTGTGAAGAAGTTTCAGTTTGGAAATTATAAACTGAACAAGCTACTGAGAAAATTCAGACTTTTAGATGCAGATTTAACATCACGCCCCTAAGATGATGCATTCTGATACAAAGTAAGCCATTTAAATAAATGGGTTCCAATCTCCCCTTTTCCAGATTTCTATTGCTTTTAAATTATAAGATTAAACAATCTGCTTTACCAGTTTAGTGAAAAAAAGTTTCTACAGCAAATTATTCTAATCTTTTGTTAACAGTTTGCTTATATTTAAACACAGCATTTCCCTGATTACCAGATGTAACCAGGATTCCCAGAAGTGCTTCTATCTAGAAATTTTTACTAGAATTATCAGTCAACATCAACACAGAATCTGCTGCAGAATGCATACTAGGCATTTCAATATGATAACATCACCCCAGACTGCATTTGCCTTTAATTTATTCAAATCAATTTAATCCCAAAGCTTTTATACCACAGAAGTAGAATATACTCCCTTGCACGTACTTAAACGATGATGTTATATACATTTGACTTCAGAGTACTATATTAAACACTTGTATATCATGATATATCATGCTTTCATCTGTGATCATTTTCCTTTCGTGTTAATACTTCTTTCAACACACAGCAGCATTCGCGTATGGCTCAGGCTCCCATAAAGCTGAGCTTGGCGGGAACTAAGGGTACTACAACGTGGTCGCAGCCATCTGTCAGCACAACTGGCCATACATTCAAAACACCACCAAAACAAGAACAATTAGAAGTCACTGGCCTGGTTACTGCTAAGACCAGAAGAAAATAGCTACCAAATATGACATCCAGGAAACAAGCTTGTTGGAGCCAGGGCCAGTTGCTCATTCTCCCATGATGTGCCTTTGAGAGGCAATAATTGGGTTTCAAGAGCTGTCTTTCAGTGACTGTAGTTTGCCAGAGACCATGTTGAACACTCACCGTAGTCTACTTGAGTTATCTTGAATTTTCAGTTCATAATCAAGTTTCTAAGTCACAATAGCTCATGAGACATTGCCTATTATCATTCTGATATATCCACGAAGATGATCCAGAGATTTACTGAGGACATGGAATGGTTCAGAAAGAAAACTAAAGAACTATGCACAAACACCCACTTTGGACCACCATTTGTGTTTTTATTGTATTCTAATTAACCATCTCATGGCCACCTCAAGATACAGTAAGTAGTCCATTCAGGTTAACACCACAAATCAAGTTTATTTTTTCAACCTTATCAATGAAAGCAATAAATTCTTCCTTTTTTTCAATCCCAGGTGAATCATATATGCTTAATACTTGAAAACACTTTCTTGGTTGATCAGAATAAAGGTATATTTAAGCATAGTCACAAGCATTTTATAAATATATAAAATCACCATCAATTACTAGATAAATTCCCAAGTTTATTTATTTTCTGCTCTTGCACTTATTGTTGCCTTAATTTATATTCTATTATTACTTGTAACACAGAGTGACCCTATTTCACTACAGTGCAATAATAAAGCAAATATTACCTAAGGGATGAAGAGTGCATCCTCCACTATCTTCCACAATGATGAAAAGTAAACTTTTCAAGGATTTGAGCAATTAATTTTTCTTGATATGAAAGAAAAGAAAAAAGAAAAGGAAAAGCTTGGAAGATGTCACGAATTCTAGCTCAAATACAGAGCTCACTAAGGGCTTCTAGATAAAGCCAAAGAAACACATGCACTGTCACCTTATCAGCCTACGAGCAGTATCCCCCCTGAACAGAGATTTAGATTAGCTGGCTTAATGACAGGGAGGGTGAATACCAATTTTAACTGTATTTTCTATAAAGAAGAACACTATCTTTGTTCTAGACAGCACCACCCAAACATACGCTCTTTTATATATAGCTGTCCTACCATTTAGGTGTCTTGACTACAGAATTAAAAGAGCTAAGGTCTATTTAGTATCACCTGACAGTGAATCTTCAGATCAGAGGTAGAAATGCAAGTATTTAAGCAATTAATTGGAAGAGAACGGGAAGTTGATTTTTATTTTACAGGAAGGATTAAGTGGGAAGTAATAGAAGTTAGCTTTCCATAAAGGCAGCTCTCAACTAATGAACTCTGAAGATAGCACCACAGGCTAAAAAAAAACATTGGTTGTGTCGCATGCCACCAATAGCATGTAAAGCCTCTACAGCAAAATATCATGGAGACTATTTCTTCTCCTGTTTCTCCAAGTTCCAGAGAAAGTGTTGCTTAAAGCCTGGCTTGCCCCGTAAGTTACATTAATGCTAACAACACTGACCAACAGAAATGACTGCAATCATGCTACTGCAATCTCCTACTGCAGAGAAGGGCAATCATGCAGATGAGTCTCCTGTCAAATTGCTATCTAATTTTAGTAATGTCCATCCAGCCCAGATATTATTACTTTGTATTTTTGTTTCAAAGTCATCACAGAACTGATAGCTGCAAGTAGAAAAGAAAGAAACAATGAGAACAGTCCTTGGGTACAAAAGGAAAAGAAAACTCCTGGGCTGTCAGGAACTAGAAATAGCAGATACTACCTCTATCAGCTGTATTTTTTTTTTTCTTCTCCACCAGTGCCCATTCCAGGCATCCCATCACAGTGATTTAGGATTTTGCAGGCTCAAGTACAGAGGGCAGCAAATTTAAGAGGCCTACAAGAAATAAACCTTACCAGACCCTTCCCACCCTCCCCAACATAAAGTTTAAAGTATAAAATGAGAAGGACTACAAAATTTCTGTAAGCCTAGCTTTAGAACAATACGGTATTAGCTGTAGATTCAGAAATGCAAGGGAGAATGTTTCTGGCAAAACAGATGCTCCATGTCTGTCCCTTTAAAGGGGAGAGCAATGGAGAAGCAGCAGGAAAATGCTCCTGAAAGTGTCTTTTGAAACCAAGGAAAGAGACAAGTTAGCCATCTGAAAAGCAAAGAACCATTTCTTTTACAGAGCATAAGACGTATGAAGCAGGGCTACATCCTTGGGTTTCTGTTCTTACCTAGCAGCAACGTACTTACTTGTGGTCACGAGGACAGTAATTGCTCTTGGATGTTTTTGAGACAGTTTCTAAACAGAATAGGGGGAGACTGCATTAAATACACTTGATCACATCTTTTATGAAACCTGCACATGTAACTATAAAAAAAGGCTATGTAGCTGCTGTCCTAAATGCAACGTTTGCCAACAGAAGAGGCATGTAAACCCCCCACCAGAGAGATACGCTCTCAAAGGAACCCATTTCATCCTGAGACACCTTACATTTTTTTAAATTCAAGCTTTTGCAAGCTTTAACATTACAATCGGACTATCCAGGCTTTTTGTTAAATAACTAAGTTTGTAATCAAAGAAAAAAATCAAAAGGAATGAATTTTAGTTGGGACAAGTCCTGTTTCCTGCAGCATTAGAACCTCCAATACAACTCGGGAAGGTGAAAGCTTGTGGTTGAAAGGTGTCCTGAAGATGCACACCAGCAGCTAAAGGCTAGATATTTCCATTGTTAGGACACCTGCAGGTGGTGACAGTTACTTGGCAAAGGCACAGAGCACAAGGGAGGTCAGAGGCAGGAGCTCTTGGTGTTTCCACCAGCACCTAGACCAGTTAAATACCCATCCACACCTGCCTGGAAGACACATGCTCCCTTCCTACCCATTCTCTCACCACAGTACCTCAACATTTCACATCCCCAAGCCCTCAGCCAGGCAACCAGAGGACTTCCCTCCTCCACAGGCATTAACAACCTGCACCAAGTGAGATGATGGCGTTAATTAACAGGTGGGCATCTCCCTATCCAAGACAGGTGTGGGCTCCTGACAGCCTGCAGAATGATTCAGTTCAGAAGTGCAGAACAACAGGAAGAGAAATATTACAGCTTTTCTAAATAATTTTAAACTGGTAGAAGAGTTATTAAGTTACAGAAGGACTATGAACATGGAAGTCAGGAAGAAAAATTGGAAGATGACAATAGAAAACATGCCAGAGAAGTGTGGCAAGCATAAAGGATTCAAAGACAGATAAGAGGGGATTATCATCTTTGTAAGCTGATGAGGGAAAATGACAAGGACTTGCACATTTGAGTTCACCATCCTGACTTGTATGCCTTCATCCCACTTCTCCTAAATCCAATAGGATTATCTTCCTGGAACAGCTTCCAGGTCCATCCCCAGCCGCAGCTCCTTTCCAGCGCTCCCCACCTGAAGAGAGAGCTACAGACATAGCAGGGACTGCTGTTGTAGCCAGCAGCATTCAAGGCAGTCAGCATCAAGAGAGTGGCAGCATGCAGCATCCAGGAAATAATATTTTTAGGAAATAGGAAGAAGGAAATATTGATTTAAGGTCACATTTATTCTGAGTTTTATGCTTTCAGCTGCATGTTCCTTTCCTACTAAAAGAAGCACCTGAGAAAAGATTGCCAAAAAAAAAGGGGGGGGTGGGTGGAAGCCATCAAAACAAAAATATATTCCTATATAAGAAGAGAAGCTAATTCAGTTGTCACCAGACTACAGAGAGTGGTTTCATTACTAAAGAACAAGATATAACTTCTCCCCCTACACTTAGGCATTATAATAAAAGAGAGACCCTGAGACACTGCAGTAAATTAAGAAGTTAGAAAAAAACACACAGGGCACAGGCTAATGGCATTTATACATATTTTGGGGAAGAAGAACAATTACTATTTGCATCTCAGCACATGCCCAATACTTAGCATAACCTTAAACACTTATAAATTCAACCACAACAGATCACTGATGCTCCTACCTGCTACTTTCCATACACAGCCAAGGGCAGCAGCAAGTACAGCTCTGTTTTCCTGTGGCTGCTAACGCTGCACTGCAGTTCCTCCAGCCACACCAGCACTGGAGTGGCCCCGGGTTGTACAGCCAGTGCTGAGACAGGCATGGAAGTGCGTTGCCTCCCAGGTAAGTACAGCTTAGTACTCTCCTGCAACTTCTCCAGGAGGAAAACAAGTAGTACCCCTACCCATGCCTCTTAAAACCTTCACTCAACAGATTAGAAGAGCTGACAGCTGCAGACTCCTCAGAAAGACTGTTAATAAGATCCAGCCCACACTCCTAATCAGCCCCAGCTGCCCCTCATCTCCTTTTGTCACTTGCAGCTAGCACCCCACACTCCTAATCAGGTCCTGCTCTGCCCCAGGGCACAGCACATGCTTGAAGAAGAAATTTCCAGAATTAGAATTTTCTTCTTAAATTCCTTTAGTCTATGAGTTGTGGTGGTAGTTCTTTGTTGTTTTGGGTTTGCTTTTTTGTTTGGTTGGTTCTGTTGAGAAGTAAAAGAGGAGAAATTTATCCATCTTATTCCTCTTCTGCAAGCCAGCCTGCTATCTCTAAGATAACTGTGAGCCTAGCAAAAAGCTTCTTAAAATCTAGTCCTGCTTGTCCAGGATCCATAGCCAGACTCCTTCTCAGCCCACTCCATGAGGCTGTGACTTTGAGACTGTACGTTTGCCACACAGGAACACTTGCACAAGGTATAAATGCTTCCTCTGCACCAGCTCTGCTTCTGCTCTGTGGTGCCCGTACGTCCAAAATAATGACATTTCTTACCACGAGACACAGAGCTGCGCTTAAGCACCTAACAAATATGAATGTGCACTAGAGTATATAGCTGAAATTGTGCCTCTGGACAGCTTCCTCCCCCAAAGGTTTTTATCTATAAAAACGATATGTGGTCCCTACACAGCTGGGGAAGATATTTTTTTTTTAAAAAAAAAAAGGAAACCAAATTCCATATGAAGATGCTTGAGGAGCTAGATGAATGTTATTACCTACCCTCCTACAATTCTTTTTCAAATTTTATTGGTGGTGGTGGCTACAAGACAGCAGAGACGCAATCAGACACATGCATGGTACATATACCCACATTTCTTCACTGTCTGTAGTAAGTTTTTGTGATTTCCATTGTGAAAGTAAGGAACTGACACACTTTTGTGTTGCTATGTGAATAAATGCTCATTTTTTTTGTTAGTTAAAGCATAACATTACTGCTCAGAGAGCGACAACATACCGGCCAGAAACATGCTCATCTATTTGTAATACTGACAAGTAAGGCTGCAATCCCTTGCTGTGCAGGTGACTGAGCCCTGGCACAGGCTGCTCAGAGGTCGTACAGTCTCCTCCTTGGAGATCTTCCGAAGCTGCCTGAACATGGTCCTGGGCACCCCTGTTCTGGGTGGCCCTGATGCGGCAGGGGTTGGGCCAGCTCTCTGCAGAGGTCCCCTCTAGCCTCAAGCATTTTAAAAAGTGATTCTGTAAAAGGAGAACAGAACAGGCAGCAGCATTGTTTACTCATACTTCTGTTACATGGAAATCATGTGTTTTTGTCTTGTTTTTATGTGTTAAACGCTTGTAATGTGGAAGTTTTCTTCTGAGAAAATAAAGGGAGAAATAGGGCAAGTTCAGCCACCTGAAGTCATGTACGACAGTTTGCAGAGGTAAATCAAAGACACAAGAAAAGCTTTTCTGTGTGAAGAGTGTCAGAGCAAATTAAGAGAGAGATTGGCAAGAATATCAACACAGGAGAAATGAAAAGTATCTGCACTGCAATGGAGGCTATACAAAATCAGGCTCCGTATCGAGAGAACACAATTCCTATTTCTGTGGCTAGATATCATGTATTGAGACCTTATTAAAATATATAATTCAGCATTTCTAACTGCATTCTGAGCATGGCTCAAAGGGAGGTGGGGACACCAGAAAAAGAAGGATTTTTCAAAAATATCATTAGTATATTAGTGAAGGTATTAAACCCTCCATTTAGGAAACATTTGGCTGCGGTACACTTTGAGAAGTACTACTGTGGCCCTGGAAGAAGTCTTCTCCCAGTCACTAGTTAGCAGACCAGACAATATGATCCAGAGCAGGGCCTGCCCCCGGCAGAGGTGCCTGCTGGCCACGCTCCCGGGCCAGGTGGTGGCACGGCCCTGGCTGGCAGGCTGCCCTTGCTGCTCCCCAGCACTGAGCGGTCGGGGGCACCAGTCAGGAACAGCTGGCTGGTTTTGTTTGGTAACAGTGGTGGAAAGGGCCACGTTTCTGTTTGCAAAAGCAAAAGGAACACGGTTTGTGAAAGTGGTGACTTCAAAGCATGCTGCAAACAATTTCATCTGCCATGCTGAAGGGAAAAATGGGATCGAAGAATCAGAAGGAGCAGGGAAACACAGCAGTGTGCTACAGAGCAGTCTAGAGAATAACACAAGGCTTGAATAGCCTGAAAACATACAGTCTCACAGCTTGTCAAGCACAGATCCTGAAAAGAAATGCTTGGAATCAATTTGTGTTATTGTTTGCTTATTTTTAATTTTCTGGCCTCATGATAGCTAAATGATGCAATCCATCTTTTTTTTTTTTTTTTTTTTTTTTTTCTCTTACCTAAGACAATCTAGATTGCCACCTCATTTATTTATTTTTGTGCTCTGCACCGTGTGTGATAGTTAAACTACCTGTCATACGACAAAAATCCTTATACACTGTTTGCATTGATGAAACCTGTGGCAGCTGCGTTGTGGTTGTCGTGTGCCCCTAAAAGCCTCCAGCCAGTTTGACATGGATTGGCAATATCTGGCTTTGAAGGACTGGTGGTAACGAGGGGTGGAGGAATCAATTCTTCATTGCCCTGTAAGAAGGAAAATGGAAGTACTGAGCTGGGTCTAGACTCCTTCTGCCACTACGGATTTACTGCGCATTGTGATACAATTATCTACAGGCAGGAATTCAGCTTGCTGATGAAAAACAGCAGCAGAGGGCTGAATAAACCACCTCTAGCGCTGAAGGACAATGGATTAACCATTGCAAGGATTTCACTCCACGATAGGGTAAATAAACAAGTTGCAGGTAAAATAAATCTACACACATCTGTGTTGAGAGAATCTGACTGACTTGGCGCCTGCATGTTGTGTGCATAAGAATCTCTAACCAAACACTGAATTCTAATTTACTTTCACAAGTCAATTCATAGTGGATTTCACAAAGGCAGTTGTCAATGCTCCATGGGTGAACAGCTTATTGAATTAGCAGGAAGTTACTCGCTATTCTGAGCAGCCTGCATTCTACAAGTTCTGGTGAAACAGCTAAAAACCCCAACAAATATGACTTAGCAGGAAACAGGTTTATAAAAATTCCCTTGTAAATAGGAGCACATTGTTCTGATTTTGCTGTCATTGTTCTATGAAGTTAGGATGACTTTTATAAATAATGAGTAAGTAAATTTTTGTTTATTGAGCATAAATGATTTTTTCTTTATAAATAGCCTCATGGATTAAACACTTTATATATTTTAGAAAGCTGTGGGAGAGCTGTAAAGAATTCTGCTTAAATCACCATACATGTTGGATAAATTGCCTCTAAAAAGTTTAAATCGCATCTAGCTCATAAGACAGGAATTCCATGAGAAGAGGCTAACTACAGATTTTCAGATTTGGAATATTCTGGAGGCATGAATTATACATGAACGTTTTAATGCTTATCTTCTGCTGAGGACCCAGCTCACCTACTAGTGTTTGGGGTTATTTGGCAGGACGTCCAGCTCAGCAGCTTGCTTCATTCAGTAGATGTTTCCAAGCACGTTAAAGAACACCAGCTGTGATGGTCATTTTTTAATCCACCTGTCTCCACAGTTAAATTATTTAAGCAAATAATATAGGTTTGAGACAAGATGAAGAAAATATGTTTAAAGAAGTTATCAGAATGGCTAGGTGAAACATAAATGGCCAGTGATAGAGTGGAGGTCAAACTGGGCGACACAAATGTTAGCTTTTTGCTATGCAAGCATGAGTCTGCCACTCAGAAAATTCGTTATCAGGGAAGAAAGAAATTCCATAAAGGAAAGAAGAACTTCTAACAGTGCAAACTGGCACTGTTCTTTTTGCAAGTCAGTATAGCCTTGAATCATTTTTCTCTGTTTCATATTGGATGCTCTCATTTGTGCTGTCTTTTCAGTAACTCATCCACAAATGGTGTAGATCCTGCACAGTTTACATCAGCTAATCCCTCAGGCTTGGGAATACTGCAGAGAATGATACACATCACAGATCCCTTTATCCTTTCACGATATACATCTTTGATATGCATTATTATGACACACAATAAACCTCACTTTAGCGTAGTCACGCAGATAGAGCACATGTCATCAGTCACTGAAAAGTGGGCCTGCGGGTATTTAAGGCTGAGTAGGTGGGTGTTTTATTTATGACATGAATATGACAACTCTTTTAATGTAGAAGCCGAATGCAGTAAATTCTGTTCCACCACTAACCATAGTATACATTTATATAATGCAAAGGCAAAATTCTATTTTTTCTATAGTATTTGTTTTTAAAAATAATCCTCTATATTTTGCTGAGTAACTTGCTGGATACTGAAAGCCATGAAGACTTTTTTCAAATGTTTTCTTTGAGGAGGTCTAACAACATGGTTAATATCCTTAAACTATCTTCTCCATGTAAGATTTCATTCCATTTTTTGCTATCCAATCTCATCCAATTTGTTTTCATCAGGTACCAGCTTGCTGTCCAGCAAGCCAATCTCATTCCATATTGATTTGTGGTGAGACAAAAGGATAGAAGAAAGCAAGAAAAAGAAAAGGAAAAAAAAAAAAA